>NW_017308732.1:108552-140820 GCF_000935625.1 Nanorana parkeri | reverse complement strand
CTAATAATTTTCGTCATAGTTTTCATCAACAACACTTTTTCTGTGACTAAAACTAAATAAAAACAAAGTTCTGATGATTAAAACTATAACAACAATATATTATTATTACTATTACTATTATTATACAGGAGTTATATAGTGCCAGCAGTTTGCACAGCGCTTTACAATATAAGGAAGACATTACAATTACAATACAATTCAAGACAAGATGGTAAGGAGGGCTTACAATCTAAAAGGGAGGGGCAAGTGATACATGTGGAGTTAGCTGTGTGGGGACGAATTGTTTGAGAACGTGATGGTTCAGTGGTTAGTTTGAGGTAAGATAGGCTTCCCTGGAGAGATTAGTTTTTAGCGATTGCCTAAAGGCAATCAGTGTAGGAGATAGATGGACATGTTGGGGTAAAGAGTTCCAGAGGATGGGAGAGACTCTAGAGAAGTCCTGGAGGTGAGCATGGGAGGAGTTGACGAGGGAGCTAGTAAGCAGGAGGTCTTTGGAAGAGTGGAGAAGACGGTTAGGCTGATACTTTGGAACAAGGTTTAAGATATATCCAGGGGCAGAGCTGTGGATGGATTTGTAAGTGGTTGTTAATATTTTGAATTTTATCCTTTGAGCGATTGGAAGCCAGTGGAGGGATTGGCAGAGGGGGGTTGCAGACACTGAGCGGTTGGTCAGGTGGATGAGTCTAGCAGCTGCATTCATGATAGACTGAAGGGGGGATATCCTGTGTAGTGGAAGGCCAATGAGGAGGGAGTTGCAATAGGAAGGGGCGCATTTTGGAGATGTTACGAGGGTGAAGGCGGCAGGATTTGGATAGTGATTTGATGTGGGGCAGAAAGGTGAGGTCCGAGTCAAGGATGACACCTAGCACCTTGGCATGTGGGGGGGATGGATAGTTGTGTTATAAATCTCAAGTGAAAAGTTAGGGCAAGGGTCACAGGCGGGAGGAAATATCAAGTTAGTAGATTAGTGACACGCAAGGACACTGAGGGGGTGAGTTGTGGAGCAGAAAGAAAGATTTGAGTGTCATCGGCATAGAGATTGTATTGGAAGCCATGTGAGGTTATTAACTGACCAAGGGAGGAAGTGCAGATGGAGAAGAGAAGGGTTCCAAGGACAGAGCCTTGGGGGACCCCTACAAAAAGAGGAAGAGGAGGGGAGGAGTTAGATTTGTAAGTGACACTAAATGAGCGCTTAGATAGGTAGGAGGAGAACCATGAGAGGGCAGAATCTTATAAGCCAATCGAATGGAGTTGTTTGAGGAGGAGCGGGTGGTCAACAGTGTCAAAAGCAGCAGAAAGGACTAATAGCAAGAGTAAGGAGTAGTGGCCATTGTTTTTAGCAGTTAGTAAGTCATTAGTGAGTTTGAGAAGGGCGGTTTCAGTGGAGTGTAGAGGGCGAAAGCCAGACTGTAAGGAGTCAAGAAGGTTGTTATCAGTGAGGTTGCGGCTCAGGCGGCAGTTGTAGATAAGGCGTTCTAGGAGTTCAGAGGTAAATGGGAGTAAGGAGATTTGTCTGAGATTGATAAGGTTTGTAGGATCCAGTGAGGGTTTTTGGGGTATTGGGGTGACCATGCATGCTTTAGAGGGGAGGGAAAGATATCAGTAGAGAGGGAAAGATTAAAAATGTTAGTAATAGAGTGTAGGATAGAGTGTAGGATAGAGTAAGAGGGTGACCGAAGTAGTGGTGAGGGAACAGGGTCGAGGGGACAAGTGGTAAGGTGGGTGTCAGAGAAAAGCTTTGTAACCTCCTCTGTGGTGACAGGGTCAAAAGAGGAAAGTAACAAGTGTGATGGTGGGTCTGGTACATTAATAGGGGAAGATGACTGGACAGTGGCAATCTGATCCCAACTTGTATCTATTTTGTTTTTTAAATGAATGGAAATGTCCTGGGCAATGAATAAGTTAATGGGTGGTGGCAATGGGGGACATAGTAGAGAGTTAAAAGAGTTGACGAGGTCTGGATGAGAGTGTGTTAATGAGAGTGACAAAATAAGTCTGTTTGGCATCATGGAGGGAGGAGTTATATTTTAGGAGGTAAGCTTTGTACAGGGTGAAGTCATGCAGAGACCTATATTGACATTTTAGTCGACTAACTAAAACTAGACTAAAATGTTAGGGAGAGATGATTTGGGAAGAGATTCAATCAGAACTAATCTCTTTGGACTTCCAGTTCCAGTTCCATCCTGAATGATCGGCTAATAGGTAATATGTACAATGGCATTACAGCCAATATAGTTTTTCATTATAATATTTTAGAGTTGTACTCTGCTTGAAAGAATGAAGAATGTCATATGCAAGTTGTTCTAATCAATGCATATCTAATTACTGGTCCTTTGCTGAAAATACTCAATATTATTGTTTCTTTATAAGACTTGGTTTAATCTAATTTTAAGATAAATAAAAACATGTTGTATGTCACAGCAGTTAAATCTGTGTCTCTATTGCATGTTCAAACCTTAATACCATAAGTAATAACAGGTTAACAGATGTTTACTCCAGTAGTATATCATGAGATTGGAAATTCTAGAGAAATTCCTAAATTACTCTTTAACTAAACCCACTAGATTTTAGTAGACTAAATCTACTGTGTTCGATATTTAGCCGACTAAAACTAAAACAATCCAGATGACTAAAATATGACTAAAACTAAATGGCATTTTAGTCAAAAGACTATGACTAAAACTAAACCAACATTTTCTGTCAAAATGAACACTGTTTAACACAAATTGTTGAAACAGTTTAGACAGGCTAGATAAGTGTGTTAGATAATTTTTTTACATTGTATTGTTCTGTGGACAGTCCTACCCATGCATACTTTACTTTAAAAAGCTAGATATAAATTGATAAGAGCAAGTTCCATTTTTACTATGCCTGCATCATTATAAGCCTGGTTGGCTTAATCCACAAATTACCCGATGAGTGACAAGTGAACATAAAGATTGCTGCCATGAACCTCATTGCGTTTACATGCAATGGAGGGAATTTATCTAAACTGGAGCAGACAGAATCTGGAGCAGTTGTCCATGGCAGTCAATCAGCTTTTCTCTTCAGTGTGCTCAGTAAAGCTTTAAAAATAAAATATAGAAGCTAGATGCTATGGACAACTGTTCCAACTGCTTAATTTGTTAATTATTTATTTTAACATTTTACTGCATACAAAAGTAAAAAGTACAGAAAAAAGGGTACAGGATAAAGAGTGTGTACAGAGCATATGAAAATAAAGTCGTATAAAAAAAATGTACAGCAATACCCGGTACATATGAACATCAATCCCGGCATTCCTGCAGTGCGACTGCATGCCGCCTGGGAACATCTGCCCTGTAAGCTGTAGGGTCGCACATTGCCCTAGGGCAAAGGAAGTGTTTTCTGGGTTTTGTGCTAGAACAGACGATCACTAAGCATCTTATGACCCCTAATAGCAGTAATGGCTTTAACACAGCATGTTCCGTATAATATGCTGCCAATATATCATATATGCACCTACACAGTACTGTGCACCCGAGAGAAAGATACAGGAGATCTGCTCCAGTTTTGATAAATTCCCCTCAATGTACCTCTAGCACTCTCTTTGTTAACCCACCCAAGCTTTTCACTACTGTGTCACACTTAAATGTGTAAATGTGCCTTTGTTGTTATTTTAAAGATATGGGTAAAGGTCCACTTTAAGTACCTTTTTCAGCACCAATTTAATTGTGAAGATATTATAAATGCCTTTACAAGATAAAGGTTGGTGATATTAGCTTTTGCTATTAAATTTCAACCAAAAAAAAAATATTTTGCACACTGAGTGTGTTACTTTACTTTTGGATAATCCAAGGGTACTTACCACAAAGTGATATTATGTCTTTTAAAGGGTGGAACTAAATTCCTAAAAAAAAATATGTTCTGTTGCTCGTCATGAGGAGAAGGGAGAAGAAAGAAGCTCATCAAAGCAGTAAAATAATACAGGGATTGCCAGTCTACATTAAAGCAACATAGATTGTGCTAGAGATGGCCCAATTGCTTTTTTGGCTCACTTGGCAATTTGCCAAACTTCCTATGTTGGCTTTAACATTGTCACAACAAATGGCAGAATGGAAACTACAAATGGGAGCATGAACGGCAAAGCAAAGTTGGAGTGCATGTATAGTTTCTCCCTGTTGGGGAGATTACCCATCATTTCCTGTACCAGAGATGTAACAGTAAGTGAAATAAAATCTCCCCAAAGTGAGAGAAATTCTTCTCTTAGATAGTTGTCACTGAAACAGGTGTCTCCATTAGCTTAACCTCTCCTTTTTTTCTGGTGACAACTCTAAGATAAGACTCCTATTCTGCAATAAGCTAGAATGAGTGAAATCTTGATGCTTTGGTAAAAGAACATAGAAACATACAATCAATTTATAAAACATGTAAATATAGTGTGAGCTCACAAATACAGAGAGAAACCAGTCCATTCATATCAGCGATGCTGCCTATGAGGGATTTAGGCTCTTTTCTTTAGACACATGCTGTGGTTGGCAGTGGATTCCTCTTTATAAAATGCAACCTGAACCCCTAAGATGCTTGTATTGAAGCTGCTGTGAATAGATAGTGGAGCCTGCAGCGGTCACATGGAAAGATAGTAAGTTCGGGCACATGGGAGACATTGGGACATGTAAATCCACTAGGGCACAGTTTACCTTAAAGCTGGAAATGCATTAAGGTTAAAAATGCCTAACACCAAGTATTACTTTAAAGGAGAACTATGAGGTTAAGGCTTTTCCCCATAGTTCACCTTAGGGTAACGGGAGGACACAAACTAGCGTCCTCCCGTCACCCTAGGCTCAGTATACCGCGAGCTGTAGCCGCAGCTGAAGCGGATCCTGACAGAGGCAGAGCCAGCTGTACCCGCCCCCTCCCCCGTCCGTTCCACCAGTCAGCGTTCGCACCAGTCCAGCCCCTCCCCTGTCACGGCAGAGAGCCGTGACAGGATCGAGAGGTGAGCGAACACCGGTATGTGCTCGCTCACCTCCCGATCTACTGAGCCGACCTGTGACAGTTTAATTGTCACAGGTCGGCTAGAACTATGAGGTGAGTGAAAAGCACTCACCTCATAGTTCTCCTTTAAAGTATCACAAAAATAATTCAGCTTCATACCCTCAAGTCAGCTAAGCACTTCAGGGCTATTCAGCTGTCAACCAGTTTAGAGACTGGGACAATTAGTGACAATTTTGAGACAAATCTCCTTATGAAGGCATTTAAAGTGACACTAAACTCAGGAGTTAAATCTTAAAAATACATTCAAGTACCTTAACTATTAAAAGAATGTATCTTATTTGTGTATCACTCGGCTGTAGATGCTCAAATCATCTCTGAATTGGTGCTGACACTGTCCTTCCTTCTGGAGGGTGGCTGCTTTTGTTCCCCATGGTCCCTGTGTGTTATGTAAAGTTGTCACCACTCCAAGCTCACTCCTGTGATGTACTGTAACTTAGTTAGTAAACTAAACATGGTTGGAGCGGTGGCTACTTTACCACACACAGGGACTATAGGGAACAAAAGTAGCCACCCTCCAAAAGGATTTAGCTTCATTTTGAACGAGATTCGGATGATCCGAAATTTGGGCAAAAGAACATTTGGATTTGTTTGTATTCGGCCTCATTAGAATTTGGACGCAGCCAAATGTCGGAATTCACAAAATTACGTTCAAATTTGCCTTTGGAACTAAATAAAAATGTACATGTCTAATTAAGTGTGATGCTGCTGATAAATCAGAAGAAGCCAAAATAAATCTTGGGATTTACAGAATCTCAAACCGTATTATTACAGGTGGTAGAATTAATCCCAAAATGTATGAGACATTTGCAGCTCCCAAATCACATCACAGATATCGCCGCCGATGGATGGCGTAGCACCACAACCAGTTTCTAAAAACTGCACCTTTTTACATCTTTGCTCATCGCTAAGACAACTGTGATTGGCCACAATCATCCTGAACTGATCACGACTCTGCTCAGAATTTGTACCAGACCCTGTTGGCTTGCAGCTACGCCTCTGCCTATGTCTCCCCCATCCATCACTTTGTTACTGCATTATTCTCATGCCAGGGAAGGAGAATCTGAGCCTCAGCCTTAATATTACATACGCTAGGCTGGAAATATTCCTGCGTCTGGCTCAGGACTCGCTCTGTCTGCGAGGAGAAATGCATACTGAAAAGAATTCCCGGCATCTCTCTGTCAGCTTTTAGTCCAATAAGAAAGACATTCACTCAGCAGCAGCACATGCTGCAGCCTCCCTAGTCTGGCTCCTTTCTGAAGGATCAGGACATCTGCAGTTACAAGAAAGGCGTGCAGGGGCCTGGACTGCCTCTCCTGTGCAGCCACTGCCTTACTCAACACACACAAAAACTGCACCCACTTGCTGATCTCCTTCACCCAGCAGCATGGCCACAGGGAAAAACCATCAGCATGGCAAGTATAATGGATCACAAGCAAGCCCTTCATTAACTCCTGAATACACTGAGGAACTGCATGTTAAGATGTGCAAGAAGATTGCTCAACTAACTAAGGTAGGAAAGAGCCTCACTTAGCGCAGTGTCATTAATGTCAATTATAAGATGCAGGCTTTGTAATATAGTATTTGTATAATGTATCATTATAGTTATATTTACGGAAACCAAGGTAGATTGCATTCGCACCACCGGGGTTGGCTCATCCTGTAGTAATACACCATCCTCTGGTATTATTATAACCCTTATTATTTATTTATCACCAGTAAGGATGCTAAAAACAGTGCACACATTAGTCACCAGCAGAACTTACAATCTAATGTCTCTACCACAACCATAAACAAGCACACTGACATAACTGAGCTGCCTGGCTTTTGACTCCACTGCATCTAGTGATCTCTGAAAAATGATTGCACTTAACTTAATGACTAGATGGATAAGGCATTGATTCGGCCGCTGATATAGGACAATGTCATTTATACCGAATGGCCGATACTTAGGTTGATTGTGGTTAATACGAATTGTTAATTATGTTGAAGAATATTGTATGTGAGTGTGTTTAGAACTTGCAGCTACCTAAAGCATTTTCTTTATTTTTATTATTTTTTAAATTTTTGTTATATAAAGTATGAAAGATGATTTCTGATGAGTTACTACATATTAGTGCACTTTGCATATTGCTCTTTATAAAAAGGTAAATGTGTGTATTTATCTTGTATTAAGCTTATATATTAAGCTTGTCCCATTCTGTCATATGTTAGCTGACTTCTAGCGGGTCACTCATATGTTGGTGTTTATAACCAAAGGTCCCATGTGAATAATAGAATATTATTTTCTGAAAACACATTTTGATATATAGTATGTGCAACACGAAAAACAGTGTAACTAGTGGATTTAAAAAAAAAGTTTAGACTGGTGCAGAGGCATTGCAGTACAATTATCAGGTAAAAAAAAAAAAAGATTTGTAAATTAAGATAGTTTGTCGTACAAAATAAAATAAAAAAAGAAAATATAAAAGAAAAATATAATAAAGGCTTTCCTCAGCTAAGAAACTACACGGATAGCATCGTATACTGCATGTGTGGTAGTAAATGTTAGGCAAGCTTGCGCATTGGTGTGATAAACATTTACATCAGACACTGACACCCTGTCAACTAGCAACTAGGGGTGCATGCTGGGACTTATAGTTCCTTTGCTGTTCTGCTGCAGTATGTGTAGCCAGTTGATGATGGGCCAGTTTCTTTTCTGAAGCATATGAATGATTCAGACTTTTAGGAATAAAATATGTTCCTGAATAGTGGAGCCATGCAGCTATGACATAAATGTATACAAATATAAGGGGGAGAACCATATAGCTGGTTATTACAAGTATTGCTTTCCAAATGGCTCTGAATCTGGGTCTCTAGGCACCGTTTCCAGATCCTGAACAGTGACCAGTAATTCTCAGAAAAGAGGATTCCGCAGAACAGAATCTTGTGACCAGAAGCTGCAGCCCCACCCTGCAATGTAAAAAGCTTGCTGCAAGGTTATATATTAGTGTTTCTTAACCAGTGTGCTGCCTGAGGCTACCAGGGGTGCCACGGCACAGTCCAAACAATCTCTATTTTGTTAAGACCGGAGGCCTCAGAGTCTGCAGATAGCCAAGTCATCCTGCAGCGTGCCACTACGGCCACACTGACACCCCTGTCTACTGCTGACACCTGGATTAAAATTCATCACCAGGTCTGTCCCTACACTATTCACCCCCTAAGGATGCTCACACAGAAACATAAAAAAGCCAGATTGGAGTTAGCCAAAACTTACCTGAGGAAGCCAAAATCCTTTTGGGAGAATGTGCTGTGGACAGACGAAACAAGATTACAGCTTTTTGGTAAAGCCAAATTCTACTGTTTTCAGAAAAAGAAATGAGGCCTTTAAAGAAAAACATACAGTCCCTACAGTCACACATGGTGGAGGTTCACTGATGTTTTGCGGTTGCTTTGCTGCCTCAGGCACTGGATGTCTTGACTGTGTGCATGGCATTATGAAATCTGAAGACTACGAAAGAATTCTGGGGTGCAATGTAGGGCCCAGTGTCAGAAAGTTAAGTCTCCGTCAGAGGTCTTATATTACAGCAGGACAATGACCCAAAGCAAACGTCAAAAAGCAATCAGAAATGTCTAAACATTTGTAATTGCAACAATTTTGTGCGTAAAGTGGTGCATTCTCTGACAAAAATGCAGGGGTGCCAATATTTTTGGCCATGACTGTATGTGGGAATGGTTTTAAATGCAAAATTATCAGCCAGCAGTGTAATTTAGGCACCCCTGCCAGGTAGCATGGCTACATCCTTGACCTCCAGTGCTGCAGCACATAGAGTGTTCAAGAATATATTCCGACCTTACTAAGTGAACAATTAAGGAATGACAACTCACCACTACTATCTTCATTCTGCTCTTTCTTCCTTTTAACATGTTCCCTGTCAACCCATGAGCACCTGTTTGGCTCCGAGTGCTGGCACTACCTTTCCAAATTTGAATGTCACTGCACAGAGGATTTAGACACTTAAACTTATTGCATTTAAAGGCCAAGTTTACCTTTCTGACCATTTTTCATATCACATGCTTATTTAGGGTGTAACATAACACATGGTCAGATTGCAGATCACCCTCCCACCTCTACCAATTGGTCCAGCTACAAGTAGCAGTGCAAGGTCCTGTGTAAGCTACAAGGTGCTATAGTTGTAACTTATATAGGGCTATGGACTACCCATGTGACACTACTGATTGACCCAGACACATGTATTTATTCACAAGTTCACCTATACCTGGAAGTACCAGTTATTATCTTGGGAGTAAAACAAATGTAATTATATGGTGGGAGTAATTGGAGGATTTAATCAAACCTGCTGCTTGTCCCTGAATGGGCAAAGCACTGGTTTGCTTTAACAATTGTCATTGTTAGGGTTATCCAGAGCAATTAGATTCTTACCTCTCCTAATATTGTGAACGTGGAGTGAATGTGAAAAAACCCCCCACAGGAGAAGAGATTTGCTCTTCTCTGGGCAACACTAAACATTAAATCACATAAGGTTTTTTAACAGGATTGTAGTTTATGAGCCTGAAATGTTCAGAAGTGGAAACATTACATAGGTCTCATTTACATGTGCAGTAGACTTTACCACCCCTCTGAAAGGTGATTCATTGTGGACCTCTTTTCAGAGGGCGGTAGAGCAGTGGCTTCCAGGCATTCAGGAGGCAATACTGCCACCTCCTGAATACCTGCTTTTAGTTTTTTATCCTAGGAGGAATTCTACACTGAACTACTGTGCTGCAGCTGCGTGCCAAACGCTTGGTACATATTTGCAGCATGGTTGTGGCACACAGAAACACCTGTCGAAAGCATCATCCTGTCTAAATTTCCCATGCAAAGCAAAGCATTGTGGTCGCGGCAATGTGTGCAGCACTGTCCAGCTGCAATGGTAGCTTTACAGCGGGGGAGCAACCTCCTGGTTTTTACTGCCCCTTGGCCGTATGTGTGAACGGGGCCTTACTGGCAATCAAGTAAGACTGATGCATTCCAAGACCACATTTTTTTTATTGGTTTTGAGTAAACAATGGTTACCCCTGCCAGGTTTTTATTGCTGCCTGTGCCCCTGCTGGGAAGTTTTACTTGCTCTTTGTATCCTGTGACCAGTGGCGTAACAATCACCATAGCGACCCAGGTGGCCGCAATGGGGCCCGGGGCACAGCTAGGACATTCCTGATGCCCGGCGGGCCGCCTGGGTCTCTATGGAATCTCACACTGCTGGCTGTCACTGGCGGCTGTGAAGAGAAATGTGCAGCTGTTCAGATCGCTGACAGTGATCTGTGCAGCGGCGTGTTCCTCTCCACAGCCACTGCTGAGTCAGTGAGAGCCAGCAGTGGAGGAGGAGGTGAGGCCCAGGGTTGGCATCAGAGGAGGATGCGGGGCCCGGCGATGGGGAGGGGCGGGCCCGGTGACGGGCAGATGAGGCGGGGCTAATCAACGACAGTGGAGGAAGAGGAGGCGGACAGGTAAGGAGTGTGACCAGCCCACCTGAGGGTCTATGGTGGGCTCTGCAGGGTCACCCTCAGGTGGGCTGTGTGGGATCTGAATTGGGCTCTGCAAGGGGTGTAACTAGAGATCAAAGGGGCCTCATACTAAATTTTGCTATCGGGCCCTGTGAATTCTAGTTACGCCCCTGCCTGTGACCAATGTTTTTTTAAAAATCCAACAGGGTTATTCACAAAAGGGTGAAGAGTTTGGAGAAGGCAGGAGAAGTGAACAATCTAGGACAACATAGCTGATTTGGAAAGTGAGCTGAATTGGAGAATGTTTCCAAATCAGCTATTTTGGCCTAGATTGTTCACTTCTCCTGCCTTCTCCTAACATTTCACCCTTTTGTGGATAACTCTGCAAGATTTTGAGTTGTTACCAGTAAAGGAATAGAGGGGAAAGCTTCCAATAGTGACAGCTGTCAATGGTGGCACTAATATATTATATACCTCTTAAAGACTAAAGGTGGCCATACATTGTACGATTTGCATTCTGAAATCATACACGAACGCTCTTTTGAACGAAAATTCAAAAAATGGTACATCACTGATTTTTATTTTTGATATTGTGATCAAAATTTTTAGATCGGTCAGGGTGGAAAAGTTTTCTCTGACCGAATGAAAATCGATGAATCAGTGGGGTTTTCGTTCATCAAAAATCGTAGCAAAAACCCAGCACATGCGCAAAATGAAATTATTTCCATTGTTCGTCAAAAATTGGTTGGTTAGTACGGCTAACGAACGATTTCTGAAATCGATGTTTTACTATGCTTGATGGGGAAGTCTAGGTATAATCGAATGAGGGTTCGTACTAGAAACTAAAATTTCAGACTGAAAATCTTCTAGTGTATGGCCACCTTTAGGGGTCTATGTAAAAATTTTGTCATACGAGTTACATAACTTTCACCCAGGATTCACATTTTTTTTCCAATAGAATCCAATTAGAAAAGTATGTGAATTTTGGTGAAAACATTTATAAACAGACCGCTTAAGCGGAATGTCAGTCCAAGGTTTTTGTTTGTCTGTGAAGGTTCTCATTCATCCAGGTCATGGTATATCTGTAAAAAAAATAAGTCAAGGCAACTGGACTTGCTGTATTTTTGTTGAAGACGTTTCACTGGACATCCGACCAGCTTTCTCAATTCTGAATTGAGAAAGCTGGTCGGATGTCCAGTGAAACTTCTTCAACAAAAATACAGCAAGTCCAGTTGCCTTGACTTATTTTTTACAGATAAGGTTTTTGTTTGTTTTGTTTTTTGTTTTTTTTCTAATTTTGGTTAGAGTGAATAAGGTTTAGAACTTTTGTCCAGTTTTTATTGCTGTCTCTGACTCTATTGGGGAGATTTCTGTCCCAGATGCTTCACAGGAAGTAAGTAGAATTCTTCTGTGAGTGCAAATCCCACCTTTGACAGCAGTCACCAGATCCTATGTCCCTAATGAAAGATATCCTGTGTACGTCTGTGTTCTGGTGACAAGCACAACATTTTGTATTTCTTTTTGCTGCCTGTCCAGGTGACAGTGACCACCAGGAAAACAGTAAGGGTGGGTCAGCCCCCTCGGGACACAAACAATAAAAACCGGACAAACTTGTAACCTTTTAACTCTCTCTATAACAAAAAAATGTTTTCAAAGTTCTCCCTCAAAAAGTCTTTTGAAAACATTGTTTTATATGTATTAGGCTGACTAGAATGTTTTATGCGGATATTTCCAAGTAGAAAATTAATCCTTAGTCATATCATCGTAATTAGATTCTCTGCAGCAATCCAGGCTGGTTATAATTCGGAGAGAGTACATAGTCACCCCTGTGATCTTCACTTTCCAGCCAAGTTTATGATGTCTCTCTGTGTGATATTTCTAGAGCATTGTAATGGAAGAATAGTATCTGCCATTGTATTGAATTTGATTGCACAAGTGTTATTTTGACAGATCTATAAATGTATCTCTGAAGAATAAGTTGTACAGGATGACACACAGCTGAAAAATGAGTAATTGCCTCATGAATTCTCCTTAGTGGACATAGCTCCTTAAAGGGGTTTTCCCCCCCAAAAAATATAAAACTAGAGATGCATAGGATAGGAGGTCCTATTTTGTGTCTCAAATACACCTGCAAGTGGAACATTTACTAAAATTTGTTTCTGAGGCTGAGAACTGGGGTGTAATGTATTGTCGAGAGAACTTAGGGGTCTATTTATAAACAATTGGCTCTGCAAATCTCTGTGAATATTCATTCTGTGCGAATGGATGCACAAACTGAACATACTTTTATATGTTCTTTAGAAGTTGAATGGGGGTTATTTCCAAAGCTGCCAAAGGCCGAAAAGCATTCGGCTATTCACTACAGCTCAGTACGGCTGATTTCAGCCGTACTTCGGCTGAAATCAACCATACATCGGCTTCCTACTACTATACTACTACTGTATACTACTACATTCCAAGGTGGAGACGCACCTATTAAACCAGCACCTGGGGAGTCCTTATGGCGGCTAAGGAATTGGACCGGTGACATTTCCTTTGGATCTACATCGGCTGCCTTCGGCTGCACTTCCATCAGCTGAACATGCTCTGCATGAGCCGAAGTGCAGAAGGAGTTTGACTTCACATAGGGGCAGTGACTGAATAGCCGAATGCCACCGAGCGGCATTCGGCTCGGCTATTCTGCTCTGAACCTCAGTGGTACCAAGCAGAATAGCAAATAGTGAAAAAAGTAGAGAAATAAAATTGGAAAAAATATTTGTAAAAATGTAAATAAATATGAAATTTAAGAAAAAAAGATTTAAAAAAAAAAACTGTTTCCTATTGGCCAGTACCTGCTAGAGTCTTCTAGCAGGTGCTGGCCAATGAATAACAACGTTGTTATTGTTTAATCATTTGGGTCATTTGGGGGCACTGATCTGTCGTAAGATCATGGCCGACTCCGCCCAGCTGTCATTTGTGGGGCTTACGGCCGGCCCTTTGGCAGGCTGTTCGCCCTGCTTCGGGTGTCACTTCGGCTCAGTTGAGCTGAAGCATATGCCTTCGGCTCGTCTGAGCTGCTCGGCCACCTTCGGCAGCTGTACGGGCTATAGTGAATAGCCCGTACAGCAGGCCTTTGGTTCGACTGAACCAAAGGGATACGGCGGCCGAAGAGAGCCAAAGGATCAGCTGAAGCTACGGCTGGATCCTTCAACTCCTTTGTGAATAACACCCGATGTCTTATCTAATGTGATTTTTCAAAATATGCTGCCCGGATCCATAACCTCCAAGTGGAGACCTCACCCCTATTAAATCATATTACTTCCAAACAACTACATATAGTAATAATGGGGCTTTAAGAAGCGTCAGACTTACAGTTTGAAAAAATTTATTTTTGAGATAAAAATTTCATAATGGGGTCTCAAATCCCCCACTTACCCAAGGATCACAGATAAACTGTAAAACTATTTCCAAGACAGGAGGATGGAAGTCCAACTTCTCTCAGAATCAAAGTGGCGAAACCATAGGCTCACATTTAGCAGCGTGTCTTAAGGATCTATAATATGGTCATTCATTTTTGTATTCTATTTGTCTGGTATAATTTGCAAAGCCTGTGTCCTGCAATCCTGCTGGATTCCCCTAACATTACAATATACATACATACATACACACACACACATATTAGGTGTCCTTATGTAATCCCCTTATGTGTAATATATATAATAGATACGGTGAGAGAATTTGGACTTCCATCCTCCTGTCTTGGAAATAGTTTTACAGTTTATCTGTGATCCTTGGGTAAGTGGGGGATTTGAGACTCGGGAAATATATCACAATGAACAAAATATAAATAATGGAATTAATGTTAACATGAATGTATTATTAACAATGAATTATGTATATTTATAATTAGATTCTTGCTATAAAATTCCCTGAAGTAGCGAAACGCGTTGGAAGTTTATAGTTTATTGCATCAATTATGGAAAGAATACATGAATTTAATCTGGATGATATGTATTAAGAATTAATATAATGTACAAAATGTTATATGTCTAAATTATGCAAGAATCAGGGAAATAATTGTAATTATGATTTTTTATGCATTTATGAAATTTTAATCTCAAAAATAAATTTGTTCAAACTGTAAGTCTGACGCCTCTTAAAGCCCCATTACTACTATATGTAGTTGTTTGGAAGTAATATATTTTCTAATGTCTTGAAATACTGCATTATGGCCACTAGATGGCGCAGAGGAGCATAGAACATAATTGTTTATGTAATAAGTATTTAGGTATGTATTCTTATTTCAATGCTGATGTTATAACAGGATAGTATATACCGTGATTTTAGAAATCTTTTAAACAGGGATTTTGGAGCATGCAGTTGGCCGATCAGAGTGGCGGGTGAATGTGGGCAAATAATATTACTTTCTGCCTGTAGTTCCTATAAAGCAAACCCATTACTTTGTCTAGTATGATACACTTTAAATCTCTCCTGCATTCATTCTGTATTTTAATTACATGCATTAAGGGGACATTATAAAATGTATGTCTTGTATGAAAAGATTATTTATAAAGGAAAGTTTATCTTGTATAGCTATATATTTTATTTTATAAAAATTGCAAACGATCACGCAGCGGGAGCATATATCGTAAGTAAGAGCTGCTAATATTTTTTTCATGCAGATTGTTCCCTTTCTTTACAGGTTTCATATAATTAGTTCTGACTTTTCCTGCCTCCTGTGGCACTGTAGTTTGTCTCTGTGGAGACATTTAATATTACATTCCTGACATCGAATGGTTTATTTGGAGTTTTATATTCCCCCAAAGTATTCATTAACAATAACAATAAATAAGCAGCACTGCATTTGTATGAAACCTCGGTTTTATAGAGGCTTAAGAAATAAGCCTGGCATCAGAAGTAGCTTTGCTAATGTGCTTTATAACTAATGTGACGGATGGCCGTACAGTTATATACACGGCTGCAAAGGTGAGTACTGTTGGTAAGGTTCTCTTCTCTGAAAAGGTGTCAAAAAAGAAGGAGGGATTATGCAACTATAATTTACAATTACAAGCTATGAATTTTTTTGAAGAAAAGTATTCTTTTTTATAAATTCTTTATAAGAAAGGTATTCTTGATGAGGCATATGCTTTGTACTGATTTTGCTAAAACGATATCAGCATTACTAACAAATCATATTAAAAAGAAAATGGAGAAAATAGCATTGACTAAGATGATGACTAATCAACTGCTTCGCTGAATAAGTAAGCCAACAGATTTGCACTGCTGTAGGAAACCTTCATGACAGAATGAAATATACTATTTTTGTCAAGTAACCATTTTGCTTAAAGTGACACTAAACTCAGGAGTTAAACCTTAAAAATACCTTCAAATACCTTAACTAATAACAAAAATGTATCTTATTTGTGTATCACTTGGCTGTAGATCCTCAAATCATCTCCGAATTGGTGCTGACACTGTCCTTCCTTCTGGAGGGTGGCTACTTTTGTTCCCCATGGTTGTGTGTGTTGGAAAGTAGTCACCGCTCCAAGATTACTCCTGTGATGGACAACACTCGCATGAGATTTTTGTCCATCATGGGAGCATGCTTGGAGCGTTGACTACTTTACAACTCACACAGGGACCATAGGGAACGTAAGTAACCACCCTCTAGAAGGAAGTACAGTGTCGGCACCAATTCAGAGATGATTTGAGGATCTACAGCCAAGTGATACACAAATAAGATACCTTTTTGTTAATAGTTAAGGTATTTAAATGCGTTTTTAAGGTTTAACTCCTGAGTTTGGTGTCACTTTAATTTTTTTAAATGCATTCAAGTACCTGGTGGTCTGTACAGGCTCTCAGGGGAGCTGTGCAGCTCTCAGACGGTCTATTATGGCTTTTGGGTGGGCTCTGTGGTCCCTCTGGTGGTATGTATGGGCTCTCTGGGGGGCTGTGTGGCTCTCTGGGGGGCTGTGTGGCTCTCTGGGGGGCTATAAGGGTTTTCAGGTGGGCTCTCAGGTGGTCTGTTTGGGCTCTCTGGGGGGCTGTGCGGGCTCTAGGGGGGCAGTGTGGCTCTCGGGTGGTCTATAAGGGCTTTCAGGTGGTTTATATGGGCTCTCTGTGGGGCTATTCTGCATTGCTGTATAATTATCATACAGCAATGCAGAATACCACCAGCTATGCGGGACTACAAGTCCCAGCAATACATTATAATGAAAGTCAGCACTACACAGCAAAGGCGTAACTAGAAACCTAGTCTTCCCCGCACATAATGCCCACCAGTGTCCCCTGTCATATTGTCTCCCGTCAGTGCAGAAGCTGGGGGGGGGGTCTGTTGGAGGGGGCTTTAGAAGGGCTGTGCTGCAAGTTTTCTACTTGCAGCAAAGCCCCTGCTAATGCCTCCCCAGCTTCTGCACTGACAGTAGACATTGTGACAGGGGACACTAATTGACATTTTACACCACCACGGTTTTTGAGGTCCCCTGCTCTTTTGGGGGACCTGAGACCATGGCAATATGGATGGAGCTCTGTCACAGCACTGCAGCCCCCACTGGACCTCAGGCTGAGGATCCACCACAGTTCTCGATATGATAGGGAGACTGGGTGGATCTTAAAAAAAGGAAATCAAATTTATTTTATTGTGAAGTGTGTATGTGTGTGTGAGAGATTGTGTCTGTGGTTGTGTGTGTCTGACAGTATTTTTGAGGGTCCGTTCACAGTAGTACAGAGCGTTAATTGCACAGTCCATTGCGATTACTTGTACCACGCAAAAATCGCACCTACCGCAAATTCTGGTGTGGGAGTTGTGTTGCATTGCCATTCATTTGAACGCCACCACAAACGCATCTCCTGTCCACAGTTTGATTGCCCGCATCGGAACGTGCGGTACCGCAATGCCGTGCGACTTGGGTTGCGACTTAATGACCAAGGACAAATGTGGGTCCTGAGGTTACACAGGTTGAGAACCACTGCTCTAGACCCAGGCACTAATATAACTTAAATCTGTTCCACATCCCCTTCTAAGTAATCGCTGGCATAGAAAATAAAACACACCTTCATTTTCCTTTTACCCACCTATATGAACATTTAGATCCTGAGTCCTCTCTCTTCTTGTGTTTACAGAAGGCAGTGTCCTTCTTTAGGTTTCTACCTCACTGCTTGTATAACATGGACACTTCCTATTGGCTCTCCAGATACAAGGTCCTCTCAGGATCCATGGGGATTGTCTGGACCTGCTGGCACAATGCTGAATTATCGGTCCCCCAAATTGGCACTGTTGAGAGACCTGTGCGGTAGACTAAGGCCCCATTCACACTGAGCGGATTGCCACGCGATTTCGCGCATTTATGGCGCGCGATATCGCGAGAAGTCGCCAGCAAATGATTTTCAACGGAGCTGTCTTAATGTACAGCTTTATGTCGCCCGTCTCTCGTCGTGGTCGCAAGTCGCGCCTGTAGGACCCTTTTTCCCGCGGATGTCGCGCAATTTTTCTATTTTTTAATGCAGCCCGACGGTGAAGGTCGCGCTACCGCTGCTGGATCGTCGCTGGAACGTCGCCCCGAACAGTCGCGCTATCCCGGCCGCGCGGATCCGCTTCTAAAGGTATGTCGCTTAGTGTGAATGGGGCCTAAAACTTTCTTCACAAGGCAAGAACAAAACACATGCTGGATGGGTGAGAGGGAGTAGGAGGCAGGAATGGATATTTTTTTCCAAAGATGGACATTAATACATATTTGTAAAATTCGTTTGAAGCATCAGAAACACGAAAAAATTACTGAATGATATAGTAAGCACAAATGAAAGATGGATTCTTTAGCCACAGGGAAAAGTAGATATATTGAACTTGACTTCTTCCAGGGCTGATAAGGCAACATGAAAAGAACACTATGGATATATGTACATAATTGCTTGACATGTTTCTCTCTAACAAAGCCACAGGGGAAAACACATTTAATGGTCCGAATGCTGTAATTACACAAAAAGGACTGGATTGGAACTGTATGGCCTACGGCATTGTCAACACTATTGTCAAGATCTGGCAAAACATTGTACTTAATGAGATAAAAAAACATGTAGCCAACTGTGTTCAATGTGGGTTTATTTGCAATTTAGAATCTTAATTGTTCAGCTGTCCTCAATAGTACACCTCTGTTGGGTTACTCACCCAGTGAAGCAGATGATTAGTCAATGCCATCTTGGTCAATGTGGCATTTTTTCCATGCAAGTGTTGCAAGTGCATGCAATTGATTCCTACAATACCTTGCGTAACCATCATATTTGTGATGAGAATAGGGTGGGTTCAACCCATAAACAGCCATCCAAAGGAAGTGAAAGAATTTCCAAAAATAGAAAGTGATCTTATATTGAACCAATTTACTTAAGATATGCTAAAAAAACAACCATGCTTAGCCGAGCCAAGTAAAGAAAGAGATCACGTTCACATCATATAGCATGAGAAAAAACCCAAAACAAGAAATATACAGTGCTGGCCATAGGAATAACAGTGACTGATCAGTCAAAGATGATTGATTTTGCAAGGATTGGGTGTGCAGATAGAATGGATTGTCACTTTTTATTAAATTGTTTGTAGGTTGCAATTGCTGGTTAGTGCACTTAGTGTTTTGGAAGATATGATTCTTTTATCAAAACAATTATTAGAGACAATGGCATCGTTTGTGTATGTCTAGTAGACAGGGCCGGATTTACCTTTTAGGCAGAGTAGGCACTTGCCTACAGGCGCCCTCCCTAGAGGGTCACCGTACAAGTACCTACTGTGCCTAATTCCCGGTATTGTGTCAAGATGCAACACCGACAATAACAAGGAGGGTGCATTCAGCACAAAATGCACCCTCCTGTTCCAAGACCAGTGGCGCCTACAAGAACCGCTGGCTTCCCCAAACGCAGGGGATGGACCCTGCACTGTGTAAGGCTGCCCTGTAAAACACCTATCTGATGCGGACAAGTGTTAAGTGCAGCCTTATGCGACGCCAGGGTCCTTCTCTGCATATGTGAAAGCCGGCGGGTTTCCCTGCATCAGATAAGGGGCCGACTCAGGCTAAATAGATTTCCATTCGTGCCTACAGGTGCCCGAAATGGAAATACGGCCCTGCTAGTAGAGATGAGGCTAAGCCGGGTCCAGTTTACCTGAGTTTGCCCACTTTCCTCCTCCTCCCGACCCAGTCAGTGGCAGAATTAGCAGCGGGGGCATTCCCTGCCCCTTTGTGATGCATAGCTTCAGGGTGCTGAATGCTCCTCCCCACAACTAATTGGGCCAGGAGAGTGGGTGGCGGTCAGAGTTTTGAGCAGCTTGGGTAAACCCAGGTGAACTGGGTTCCCACCAAACCCGGCCTCAACTCTAATGGCCAGCATAGCACAGCTCACGTGTCATAGTACTATAAACAAATTTCACTTGAGATCACTATGATTAAATCTGAATAGTGAAACATGTTAGGGCAGCACAGTGGTGTGGTGGTCCGCACTTCTGCCTTATAGCATTGGGGGTCCCTAGTTTGAATCCTGGCCAGGTCACTATCTACAAGGAGTTTGCATGTTCTCTCTCTGCCTGCCTGGGTTTCCTTGAGTGCAGGGACTGTTGCGAATGTGCGCTGCATAAATTGTCAGCGCTATGTAAATACCAATAATAAATAAATAGTGGTTGAGGAATTTATGATCGGTGTGTGTTTTGCTCCATGAATAAAGATGTTTATTTCCCGGCAAGAGATCCTGTGGAGTGTGGCATTTATGAATTTTTATCACTTGAGTGTATGATTCAGTAAAGGTGCCCATACACCTTACGAATATCGGACGATTTCTGTAAGGTTGATGGGCAGTGTGCAACCGCAAATACTGTACAATCGATCGACTTTTGACTAACTGGCAGATAATGAACATTTTCGTCCGATGATCTCAAGGTGTATGGGCAGCTTTACGGTTGATTCACTAAAGGCAAATAGGCTGTTCAATTTGCAAGGGAATTTGCATTTTGTAAAGGAATTTTCCCTCATCTTAGCAAATGTGGTGAAGATCTGCTGACTTTTATTACCCAATCATATGCAGGGAATTGTTTTCTCTTGCTTGGGATTGGGTATTCTTTGTAAAGTGAATTTTCACCAGATTCACTAAGCTAAGGGAAACTTCCCCTGCAAATTGCAAATTCCTTTGCAAAGTAAGCAGCCTATTTGCCTTTGGTATATCAACTTTAAGAGATCCAAGAGAAGCAGCATTTAACACATCAATAGACTTTTGTAAAAGGTTGCTGTGTTCACACCCAGGAAGATAAAACCAATAGCAACATGTTTGAACCTACCTTAAGCTGCCCATACACCTTGTGATCATTGGACGACACTTTTCGTCCAATAAGCGAACCATCGTATGATTTTCATACGGTGGCCCCATCCTGCCCCGATTATCACAAGGTTGGATCAGCGGTAATTAAAAGAAAGCACCCGGACGAATTGCGGTAATCGACCACACGTATTTTCGTCTGCGCATGTGCAGTGTAAATAGTATGAATTTTGACGTATGGAAACGCCACCAACCTTGCGAAAATCGTACGATCGACCGAAGTTTTCTAACCTGCTGGTTAGTCAAAAGTCGATTGATTGACAGTATTTGTGGTTGTACACTGCCCATCAGCCGTACAAATATCGGACGAAAACACGATCGCATACAAAAATCAGCCGATATTCGAAAAGTGTATGGGCACCTTTAGGGCTCATTCACACTGGGTGCAGTGCGTTCCGGCCCAATTTTGGCCGGAGTGGCTGGTTTTTAGCATGATCGTAAGATCAATGCCGCACGTTCAGCATTGCGGTCATCGGAAGCCCGCCCCTCAGGGGGGCGGGCTTGCGATGATCGCAAGTACGATCTGCCTGTCCAAGATGGGCAGATCGTACGTTTTTTAAATTACTTTACAACCTAAGGTCTTGCGATGGTTGTAAAGTGTATGGCCACCTTTGGTCTTGCTCATGTTACAAATTAAGAAGGAATGGCGAGGATTTCCCAGCTGCTGTTGCTACTTAATTACAATAAATCCTTTTTATTGGTAATGTGAACAAGGCCAAGGAGGGTTGAAGTACATCATTGTTATTGGTTTATGTTTATCTTCCTGGCTATTAATAAAGCGAGTCCTTAGAAGATTTATTTCATGTGCAGATCCTTGCCTCTCTAGCGTTACTTTAAACCCTGGTTGAACATGTAAACCATTTCTAGTACAGTTATTTTGGTTGTGCTGCAAAGAAGATACTGAGGGGGTTAATCTCACACTAGTAGGCTATTAAAATCTCATGTGTAGCTGAGCTTGTAGTTTTTACAGAGTGCACTTTTACTGACTTCGTTGCTGATCAGGATACCAAATGTACGTTAACTGAGTTGGTATTGACGTCTAGCTTACAGAGCAAACTATTGCTGATTCTGTGTTATTGACCATCTTAGGCTGCACTATTATTGTCGCTGTTACCTGTAATAAGTGTAAAGCTGAACTCAAAGCAAAGAGCTAAACACACAGTATATACAGTCATGGCCCAGAATATTGGCACCCCTGCATTTCTGTCAGATAGTGCAGCACTTTGTGCAGAAAATTGTTGCAACTACTAAATGTTTAGGCATTCTCATGTTTATTTCTTTTGTTTGTATTAGTATGACACAAAAAAGTGGAGAGAAAAAAAAACAAATCTGACACATTCCACGCAAAACTTCAAAAATGGACTGGACAAAATTATTGGCACCCTCAATTAATATTTGGTAGCAGAGCCCTTGGAAAAAAAAGAACTAATGGGGGTAGCAACATTAGCGATAAACTGTTTAAAATTAACTCCATTACAAAAACTAGAGGCCACCACCTAAAATTGGTGGAAAAAAAATTCCAGCACAAGGGGCGAAGGGGGTTCTTCACAGTAAGATCAGTTAGGGTCTGGAACTCACTGCCACAGGCGGTGATTTCAGCAAATAATGTGGAATTGTTCAAGAAACTTTTGGACGATTTCTTAAGGGACCGTAATATACAGGGGTACAGGTGCTCCTAGAATGAGATCCTAATAGGTTGGACTTGATGGACTAATGTCTTTATTCAATCTCAAATACTATGTAACTATGTAACTATGTAACTATGTCATTGTCCTGCTATAAGACACATGACCTCTGAAGGAGACCTCACTTTCTGACACTGGGCCCTACATTGCACCCAGAATTCTTTGGTATTCTTCAGAATTCATAAGGCCATGCACACAGTCAAGACATCCAGTGCCTGAAGTAGCAAAGCAAACCCCAAACATCAGTGAACCTCCACCATGTGTGACTGTAGGGACTGTATGTTTTTTTCTTTAAAGGCTTCATTTATTTTTCTGAAAACAGTAGAATGATGGGTTTTTACCAAAAAACTGTCATTTTGTTTCGTCTGTCCACAGCACATTCTCCCAAAAGGATTTTGGCTTCCTCAGGTAAGTTTTGGCAAACTCCAATTTGGCTTTTTATGTTTGTGTCAGCAGTGGGGTCCTCCTGGGTCTCCTACCATAGCGTCCCTCTTTATTCAGATGGCGACTTATAGTGCGAGCTGACACAGTTGTACTCTGTGCCTGAAGGTCAGCTTGAATTTGTCTGGAAGTTGATTGAGGGTCTTTATCCACCAGTCAAACAATTCTTCGTTGCAATCTTTGATCAATTGTTCTCTTCCGTCCACATCCAGGGAGATTAGCTATAGTGCCATGGGCTGTAAACTTCTTGACATTGTTGCGCACAGTGGACACAGGAACATTAAGATCTCTGGAGATGTACTCGTAACCTTGAGATTGCCCATGCTTTTCCACAATTGTTTGCTGCTCTTTCTCTTCTCCATGCTCCGTGTGGCACACAGAGACACACAACAGAAAGGTTGAGCCAATTTCTCACTATTTTATCTGGTTGCCGGCGTGATTTCTAGCACCTGTTAATTGATACAGGTGAGTTTAGTTACAAATTACAGGAGCATCACAAACTTGCAATGCAATTATTTCTTGCAATTTGGAGACGGTGCCACTAATTTTGTCCAGTCCATTTTTTGAATTTTGCGTAGAATGTGTGAGCTTTGTCTTTTTTTTTTCCTCCACTTTTTTTGTGTCATACCAATACAAACAAAAGAAATAAACATGAGAATGCCTAAACAGTTGTAATTGCAACAATTTTTTGCACAAAGTGGTGCATTATCTCACAGAAATACAGGGGTGCCAATATTCTGAGCCATGACTGTATACATACCGTATATGAGAACCATCAAAAGAATCTGAATTTCTGTCCAGCTAATCCTGCTAGGCGCAACCAGGTCGGTCATCTTACTCTTCTTTCCTGCAGTTATAGAACTATAGCCGTGAGCAGGAGGGTTTTTTTAACTGCAGAAGAGATAATTGAGGGTTTCTTTATAAACAATTGTCAGGGTGGTTCACGCTGCCAATATCTGTGAATGTTAGCTCTGCACGAATATATGCCAAAATGAACGTTCTTTCATTTGTGGAGAGACTTTTTGAATGTGTTCATGTAATATTTGAATTATGGCCACTTGATGGAGCTAAAGGAGTATAGAAAATAAGTATTTATAAGTATAGAAAATAAGTATTTAGCGTATTTTGCGTTCCATAAGACGCACCTGACCATAAGACGCAGTCTGTGTAGTGTGTAGTTCCTGACAGTCTGTGTACTGTGTAGTGCATGACAGAGAGAGGTGGCGCTGTGATTACAGCGCCGTGGTCTCAGTGATCACACAGAGCAGACGTTGGAGCGAAAAACACTGTATTTTTTATGTTCCTCTGCACCATCTAGTGGCCATATTGCAGTATAATGTGAACAAAAAAATAATTTGAAAATAGCCTTATAAAGAAACAACAAAAGAACATTTGTTTTACCATATACTGTGTATCTGCACAGATTGAACGTTCACAGATATATAGAAGGGCCCTGTGGATTATTTATAAATAGACCCCTATGTACAATAAAGACAACTTTCCTACCTATTGGGAATTTTTTTTTGTGTGTATGCTGAGCTGCGAATGTACAATACCAGAATCTGCAGGTACTGGGATGAATGAACTCCTGTGCACATGTGTGGGAGCTGCATCATCTGGGGCTGGCTAATCAAGAAAACCAAAGATGCCAAACCTATAAGCAGCTGGGAGAAGACGTCAACGCTAGCAGGGGAGCTTGCAGACTGCGCATTGCTGCAGCAGAGATCAGTTTAGTTCTGTCTAAAGCAATGAAGCTACAGCACCTCCATCCCCCATGCTGTTTCCATGCTCTTTCCTGTTTTGTGTTTTATTGTGCACTGGCTTATATGAGGCTAATATCAAACCATATTCTGGTATTTACAAGAGTTACATTTAAAATACTATTTAATTTAATTCATACATAACTTCAATAATTGGTGTTTTCATATACCTGTTTGGAGTTCAACATTAATAGATGCTAAGCTACTTATTGTGTTTTATGAAAAACTGACATTACTGTATATTTTTCACATTTCTAAAGGTAAACTGTAGCTTTAGGGCACATTGACACAGACGATGGATACAGGAGAGCATCCAGCGTCTGCGATGTTTCATTATCCATCAAGCCACGCTTCAGGTGCTCCCCTAGCTGGGGAAAGCCATCGAAAAATGATTAGCCAAGTGCCATCCAAATGGATGAGCCTTGAGCTATACGTCGCCTGTAAAACAGCGGCATGTGTTCTGAGATGTTTGGCTCAGTGCATCCCTTCAAGCACAGCAGTTAAGAGGCTCTTAGCATCACCCACTATTGGCATCTGAATGAGACCTTGGGCTAGCCTTCAAATAGTTAATACGTAGTCTGCGGAGTAAGGGAAGGCACTGCTTGGCCTGCATGCATTAGTGTGAGCTATTGCTGGTTTAAAGGAAGCTGCCTGTTTGCTAATGCTGCAGACAGGTAAGTGGGTCTTCTGCTGCCAATTATTCACTTATGCCTCAGCAATAGGTAGACCTACCCACTTGGCATAGCATAAGGACTTATAAAGAGACAGTTATATCAGTAGTGGGAAGGTGCTGTTCTTTTCTTCACAGACTTCATATTTACCTTTCACGAGGCACTCTATGGCAGTCTGATTTTTATAGAGCTATAGAAATCAGGCTACCATAGGCTATATTTATGAGAAGTAAATATTGCAATGGCTTAGTGTGTGGGTCAGGAGTAGTGATGGGCCGAACAGGCCCGAGTTCGTACCAGACTCTTTAGTCATACCAGACCCTTTAGGTCTTGTAGGAATATTGAGGAGGGACTCCATGTAAAAAAAAACAAAAAAAAGCTCCGCCCAACTGTTTACAGTTGTAACAGCGTAAGCCATGATTGGGCAGAGTCATCATGACTTTTCCCAATCATGGCTCTCACTGTTCTCTGTGCCCTGAGTGGGCAAAGTTTTGCACCTGACCTGAGGTCTGGTGCAAGGCTTTAGCCAATCAGGTCTCACAAGGCACAGTGCCTTGTGCGGGGTGCGTGGCTGGCGAACAGCCAGCCGAACGCCCTGACAGTTCGTGTGTTCACCGAACACACGAACAGCCTATGTTCGAGTCGCACTTACGTTCGACTCGAAATCGAGCCCAACACAAGTCAGGAGCATCACACCCCAGGGTCAATTAACAATAGTTAATAGTTGGGATCCTAGAAAGCTTTCCTATTGTATATTTATGAGACATTTACAGATGTATTATTAAAAGGTATTCAATGCTGATGAGCTTCCGAAATACAGCACAATTAGTTTGAGAAAATAGGGTTTAAAATGGCAGATAATGGGCCAGATAAACTATTGTCGGTTCGCCAAATATTTGGTGTACAGAAACCTTTTTTTTTGGATGCGTCAAATAATAGTTCGATTTGAATGTTTGGAAAAGTAAAATGCGACTAGTGCACCAATTGTAAAAAAAATTGCGATTTTCCGCACCAAAAGTCTCACAAGCTGCGCCAAATGAATAATAGTGCAATAAAGGAGTTGGTCAGTAGTTGGTGCAATAGATGTGTGCAGTAATGCACCCATAGGATGATGGTGCTAGACAGTTACACATTCTACTGTGACAAAAAAACTATATGCACTGTAACATAATTGTTTATTTGACATGTGATGTGCCATACTCAGATGTCATTGTGACAGTTCAAATTCCTTAACAACTGCCAATTTTACAACCCCAATTCCAAAAAAGTTGGGACGCTGTGTAAAATCTACATAAAAACAGAATGCAATGATTTGCAAATCCCATAAACCCATCTTTTATGCACAATAGAAAACATATCAATTGTTTAAACTGGGAAAAGTTACCATTTGGATATTTTGTAAATACCATTTTGGACCATTTTGAAATTGATGGCAGCAAACACAACTACTCATGAATGCAACCCCCCATGAGTCCGTAATAGTGAATCTGTGCTTCTCCGTGAAAAAGTCAGTAAGAGATTTCCACCACTCCTTCACAACCGCTAATCACACCAATCCGTTCAGAAAAACCCTCCACCTCTCCTCTTGAATTCACTCTTCAGAAAACTGCTCACCTTACAACCAGACCCTATTAAAAAAGTTTAGCATCAGTGGATCCCTTTTGCCCTCTGGCCGGCAGGGATTGCACCTCTCACTCCCAAATGTTCTTTAGATGTTGTCTTCCGTATTGACAATGCTCAATGAAGAGATAGAGTAAAAGCCATAGTGCACACCATATAGGCAAAATAATTTAATTTTATAGCCTGTTTGGGAAGCTGTGAGACTAGTTCTCCATTAAGTCAGCATTCCTTGTGATTGACAACATATAGTGCCAGCGGCTATGGAATCCACCCATTGCTGTCTGCTGCCAGTCACAATGTAGGTGAACCTGATCAGATATGGGTCTCAACTTCCCCATCTGGCCCCTGACCACCCAACAGCAAAACTCCTTGCACGCTGTGCCTGTCTGTATGATTGACACAATAGGTTGGGCAGGGAACGCAGTAGCTGATCCTCTGATTTTATCAAGTATAGCACTACTGAGCTACAATGAGGATGGGATGTCCCGTGCGGACACTTCGGCCTCGGTGCTGGCCTACATGCGACAAATTCATGAACTTGTTTCTAAGCACTGATATTAGTTGTTTGGAGTCCTCCCACTTTCAAACACAAAAGCATTGGGATTCCTGAATGAAAAAAAGCCAAGCATCTCTGAGCAGTGGTACCATTATGTTGGCCATATCTAAAGCAATGTGTAGCAATTGCAACCATTTTCAACCAGCCTTTCCCTTCAAAAAGTGGATCACAGGAAACTACCACTGCCCATGTAGATATTGTTAGATAAATTGTTACTGACAGGTTACCTTGATCTGTTTGTTTTCTTTTTTAATTAAAACACTGAATTGCTGTGTGCATGGCCACCATTAGAGCTAGTGTTCAACTGATTGTCTAGAGTTTTGAGTGGGGAGACGCCCACTAATCATTTGGGAGTGTGGAGGATTGAGCAAGAGGGCCGGCTTTTTACACTTGTAAAACCCTAAATATACTTTGTATTTCTGTTTAAAGAATCTAAATTTACATGTTTTGTTTCTATTTGCTTTTTTTTAAGTTTACAAGTTTTCTCATTAGAAGATACATTAGAGTCATGTTTTCCTGTTAATGCTGAGTTTTCTTTGTGTATTGTGTATATTAGGGATGCACCAATACTTTTCAGATACCAGTGCCGATACTTGGCATTTTCACGAGAACTACCAGGGTTGCAGCGGTTGCAGCTGGCACTGGGCTCTGACGCTCCACCACTGTCCTGAAATCATTAGTCTGTATTGTTTTAGAAAAACTGTCACATGACAATAAACAAAAATGTATCAGTACTTGTACTTGCAAAAATGGTATCGGTGCATCCTTTTATTTATATTTATAAAAACAAAATCATACATAAAAACAGATGTACAAATCCCAGGAGCTCCGTATGCTCCTTACAAATGACATCTGCCTTCTAACATTTGAATTTTTCTCTAGTCTAGTCTTGGAGCTCGAAAAGTATCTGTACTTGTACTTGGTATCGGTGCATCCCTAGTGATGATAAGTCTTTTCTTTGCAATGAAATGAAAAGGTGCACCACTCGTTCATTCCACAGTGCATGTGGAGTTACCACAACACTCAGTATCACATTGTATATGTACATTGCCATTTATTCTTTATTACATTCCAGCATACATCTACAGTGTGTTATAATGCATCACAGCATGCAAATGCAAATTATTTGTATATTGGGATACGCTACTTTGTAAAAAATAATGCAGAATCTATTGTTTGTGTTGAGGAATCAAAAAAGCTAATTTAAAAAGAACAGGTTGCCTAATGCTCTGTGCCTCAATGCACGCAAACATATGTGCCAGCCTGTGTGCATTGCATTACATTCCTAGCAGAGTTGGTTGCTTTACAGTCGTCCAAATTTCTTCTACTAGAAATTCAGCAGCCAGGAATAAAAACCTAAACAAACCTTTTAACCGGCTGTTAAAAGGGATAAAACATGTAGAAATGGCCAGGTATTCCCGAGATGTAGTAAATATGTTTGTTTTTGTTTCCCTTGACACATGCAAACATTTTTTGTATTATTGAGCAATTCAATTTAAGAAATTTGAACAATATCTGCAATTAAACTATTGGTGTAAAAATACATATGTAATATTATAAGAACGGAAATGAAAGAAATACAATATTATACACTATTTTATTACAGATAGACAGATTAGATGTAATAAATGTTATATTATGAATAATAGAAATGTTTAAAGTCTTCTATTTTAAAGCAACTATTATAATATATTTTCTAAGGGCCTGTAAATAAAATGAACCTGTATTTTACACTTGTATGCTTTAACTAAAGTGAAATGTGATTAAATAACAAATTAAGGTCTGTCTGTAGAACTAGTCCATGTAGACTTTCCAGTACTCCGAGTGTACACCGAGTGCAGAAACCATACTAAGCTTTGACTTGCCTTGCACTTGCTCTGGTCAAAGGGGCAAAATAAACACTCCAGGGAAATTCTTTCTGCTAGTGTTCTGAGTTATTTGTCATGAAATAATGCCAGTCCCGTCCAGCACTGTGATAAAAAGTAAGGGGAGAGCAGTTATGAGAGCATTTTGAATCCTGTCAGTCAGAGCAATATGATGAAAGACTGCAATTTGTGTGTAACAAAACCCTTTAAATATATTTAATATATCCATATTTAAAGGGAAGCCAGGCTGCCTAGCAACAAGTGAAGCCAGCTTCCTAGCCAATCAGGAAGCTGGGATGTGGGTCATAATCCACCGACCGGCTTCCTGATTGGAAAGGAAGCCGGCTCCATGCTCCCTAGGCACTGCCGGTCAGAGGGAGATCTCCCTCCGACCAGAAGTTCCGTTATCTGTGGTAAGTATCAGAGTATTTGGGCAAGTACAAGTACTCGCCCAAGTACTCGGTATCAGCACCGATACCAATACTAGTAACGGTATCAGTGTATGCCTATCTTCAATAGATGTCTCAATAGATGTCTCTATTTTTCATATTAAATGGCTGGATACTTTCCGGTCATCCATCGCACAGCACTGGGGCAGGCAGACACCATGTCATTGGAGGTACAAGCTATCCTTGGGCAGCTGTTCCAACTCCTAGGCCAGCTCCTGATTTTCAATAAAAGGCACAAATAGAGTTCTACCTCTCTGCCTATGCTGTGACCAGCAGTGTTGGCTCTACTACTAGGCTCCTCTATACTTCCAGTTCAAATTAGTGAAGCAAATGTGCTGGAGACCGACACAGGTTGCTTGTTTCCGCTTATTGTTAAAATGCACAGCAGCAAACAGTGGCATTGCTTTGTCACTAACCGCCATTTGTGTATTTAGATGATAAACAAAAACAAGGAACCTTTGTCAGACTCTAGCATATTTCTTTTACAGCTCCTAATTTTCTATCAATGTAATCCAGTAATCAGGAGCAGAATTTGGAGGATATGCCACTTATAACATACAAGCCCTGACAGGGACCTGTGAGGCTGGAAGAACAGCGGGTGCCTTGGTTATTACAATAGGCATGTATATGCTTTTTTACAGAATGCTTACTTAGACTGAACTATGCTACTAAATCCATGTTAGATTTATACAGCCCAACTCCAACCAATTTTAGTTTTTATTTTGGACAATGTAGGGAAAGGTTAGATAATCTGTCAAGTTTTTGTTTCTGTTTGTATTCCCTTTGGGGACAGGAAGTGATAGGATATCTCTCTCCGGCAGGAACATAGACGAGAACCCATTATTTAGCAGAGTGAGGAAGGATTAGAACATCTAACAATGTTTTTTTTTGCTGTCCGTGCCTTCCTGGACCAGTGAACCCCACACCCCACAATACTTGTACATGTGTTACAGGGACAGGAAGTGTGGACAGATCTCCCTAATCAGGATTCAGAGAAAAATAAAAACCTGACAGAAGCTCTGATTCATAGCTACTTTATTGAAAAATAAAAAAATAAATAAAAGTTCTGTCTGAAATTGGGCTTTAGGTATTGATCGGTGTAAGAGGTTTTATTTTAATATGCTGCCACTTCGTACTTGTAATTTATCTTTTGAAGTCCATCCAAAAGTTACATTTAAGCTTTTTTTGTTAAAGAAGAAGTCTACCCACCAGATGAGCAGATGCCTTGTTAGCTAACCCCCCTCGGCACCACCGCCAGGGGGATTCAGTGCACAGTACACTTGGTCCCATCACAATCTGTGCAGGGATTGCTGAGCAGCATTTTAGATAGTGGTGGCAGGAGCAGGGGTGGGGCAGCTATGTGACACTGGATGGAGGAGACAGCAGTTCTGACAGAGCAGAGGAGAGTGGGCATGCCAGGCAGTGCACACAACCCACTGCAAGGGTTAATAAAAAAATCCTGTAGTTCTTCTTTAGTATAGATGGGGGTACAATGCAACATTGGGGCTGAATTTTTATAAGAAAGAAAAAGAACAAAAAATGGATGGTACCAGGTTAACACATGAATACTTTTATCATCCTGTTACAGTTAAGGACAGTGCAGGGCGGATGTAGAAAAGCTGATGTACATTGAGGGTTAAGGACCCCTTAAGTAGCACATAAAGTGCAATGTGGTAGATGTGGCTTGTGTATATGAACAGTGGGGCTGGAGGAAAGAAAATCACACAATGACTTGAAATGTAAAATTATAAACAGTTTCTCAAAAGAATGCCAAGCATGTTAAAAAAAGGGTTTGAAGAACCATATTACACTCATTTAAATTCTTTACTGCTTAAGATATTCTAAAGATGACTTTGTTTTAGTGATTTATTTCGAGACGAACAGTGCAAAAATGTGCCACTCTGCATTTTGTTTGATGTTTCTTTTCCAAGCCTTTATTTCCAGAGATCCAACCTGTAAAACACTCTTAGCATCAGATTATGTAGTATAAACACATTGAATCAACACTATATATTAACAGGATGCAAGCAATTACCAGGGAAGCAGCGTCTCCTGAATCTGCCAGTGTTGTTTTATGAATGCAATCAATTGCACTTCTGCTCCTTTTTTAGGTTTCAGCATGATCTATTGTGGCACACAGGTCATTTTAACTTTAATAAACTTGGAGAAAATGTATTTATATTCTTACATTGTGTTTGGCTAATTGGACAGAACATATAGCTATTGTTTTATGAGTCTTTAGGGCGATACAGTATTGCCAGTGACATTCATTGTCTCAGCGTTGTCCTGTACTTGTCTAGTAATGCAAAAAGAGTGAAAGAACATAAACAGCTAGAGCACAGATACCAATGCAAAATATAAATATGGGTTTATTACACATATATATATATATATATATATA
>NW_017308732.1:82514-107954 GCF_000935625.1 Nanorana parkeri | reverse complement strand
ATATATATATATATATAGGGTTGCCTTTTCTTCAAGCAAAACCCGAACATTCTAGACTCAGCCATGCAGCAATTTTCTTGAGGGGGAGAATAAACATGAGAGCTCGAGGAGAGACAGCCAGGAGAGAGAGCGAAGAGACACAGCCAGTAGAGAGAGGAGAGACATGCAAGAGAGAGAGAGGAGAGACAGGCAAGAGAGAGATTGGGGAGAGAGAAGAGACAGCCAGAAGAGAGAGCAAGGAGAGACAGCCAGGAGAGAGCGAGGAGAGACAGCAAGAAGAGAGAGCGAAGAGAGACAGCCAGGAGAGAGAGGTAAGAGAGAGATTGGGGAGAGAGAGCGAAAAAGAGACAGCCAGAAGAGAGAGCAAGGAGAGACAGCCAGGAGAGAGAGAGAGAGGAGAGACAGCCAGTAGAGAGAGTGAGGAGAGACAGCCAGAAGAGAGGGCAAAGAGAGACAGCAAGGAGAGAGAGAGAAGAGACAGCCAGAAGAGAGAGCAAGGAGAGACAGCAAGGAGAGAGAGAGAGAGGAGAGAGATCAAGGAAAGACAGCCAGGTGAGAGAGCGAAGAAAGACAGCCAGGAGAGAGAGAGAGAGAGAAGAGACAGCCAGGAGAGAGAGCGAAGAAAGACAGTCAGGAGAAAGAGAGAGAGAAGAGATACAGGCAAGAGAGAAGAGACAGCCAGAAGAGAGAGACAGCCAGGAGAGAGAGCTTGTATCTTGGTGTGCTTTGTGCATGTCTTTCAGATCTTTTCAGAAATTGTAGCGGAGCTTCCTGTAATAAAGACCATTCACTGCTCTCTCTCCTTGTGCAGGGAGACTGGTTTCGTATCCGCCCCCTCCTGTAGTTTTTTTACAGGCAGTCTGCTGGGTCCCTCCCACAGGTCTGCTCTCTACATAGGATATGATATCACTGCAACGTTTAAAGTAATATCTGGGGAAAATGTATTTGGAGTGCACAGGGTAGATTTGTGGCTTTTGTGGCTATTGACGAAAGGACGGAGGAGGCAGCAGTAGGGGCGTGGCTTGTCATGGTGCATGGCTAAGTTCCTGGCAGGGAGCATGTATGCATAGGTGTCTCCTTTGCAACCTGCTAGAAAAATGACACCCATAAACAGGAGGGGAGTGGCCACAGTATGACACCTCCAAATAATAAATGAAATGGGGCAGTTTCAAACAAAAAAGCTCATTCAGTAAGTGTGACTCTACAGTGCTGATAAAAAAACAAAACAAAGGTTTAGAATCACTTGAGGTAATTTCTTTAATGAGCATAATTCACTTCTCTATTTAATTGTCTGTATCTTTGGATTGTTTATATTATGATAAACAGGTATACATAAATATACATACATCAATAGATAATAGTGATTTACTAAAGATGTAGAGAATTCTTGCTTTACAGGCAAACAACATACATGAATAGAGCTCTGCGTTTAGCAATACATGATTTAAATCTATTATTTGCAATGCAAACAGTGTAGGTACCTGAATTTGACATCTGTTGCAATCCCCTGTACAGCAAGGCTCAGACTGGGACAGGGTGCTAAGGAGTTAATCAGTTGTGATGCAGTGTTCTTGTGCTAACAAGAAACATGTTGATAGAAGGAGAGAGCAGAGATGATCTCATCATTCTGCTGCTTCCCATTTCACTGTCCAGTCACAGGGTGGAGGTAGGGAGAAAACCTTAGGTGTTGTCTTACTGCAGCAGAGAAAAACCAGGTTTGCTACTCTGCCAGACAGGACTAGGGTGTGGCAGAGCTGTGTAAATCTCAGAACGGGATGAAGAGAAATACAAGCCCTTTGGCAGATAAAACAGCTCCCCTATATATTTAATGTGTATTTCACTATTTACCTGGAATTCAGCTTTAAAGGAGAACTATGGGGTCAGTGCTTTTCCCCATAGTTCTCCTTAGGGTAATGGGAGGACACAAACTAGCATCCTCCGTCACCCTAAGCTCAGTATACCGCGAGCTACAGCTCGCGGTATACTGAGGCGCTGCAGCCGGAGCAGATCTCGATATCGATGTCGAGATCTGCCCAGCTGCGTGAGTGACAGCTGGCTCTGCCTATCTAGAGGCAGATCCAGCTGTAACCGCCTCCTCCCCCGTCTGTTCCGCCAGTCAGCGCTGGTGGATCGGAGCGGGGAGGGGGGAATCCATCCCCTCCCCAGTCACGGCAGAGAGCCGTGACAGGATCGAGAGGTAAGCGAACCCGGTATGTGTTCGCTCACTTCCCGATCTAATGAGCCGACCCGTGACAGTCTCATTGTCACAGGTCGGCTAGAACTATGAGGTGAGTGAAAAGCACTCACCTCATAGTCCTCCTTTTAATTTAGTCACGAGGGTGAAGCTGTGTTTATGCTGAATATCCAATGATATTCAGTGCAAGGGTAAAGGCAGAGGAATGTTACTTACACGTCATTGGATGATTTGAAGTGAACAAAGCTCTACCTTATTCACTGAGTTAAGTAAACATTTAGCTTGCAAAGGGAACAGTTTTTTTTTATCAACCCATATATACAGTATAATGTAGTCAGCTATTGTAGTGAAACAGCAGTAAACATGGAGCTGCCAAGCACACTGCATGGAAAACCGCATGGAACGAAACCACGCAAACTTTAACATACATGTGGATTCTATATGTTTGCGGCCATTACTATAGCCGCAATGTGCAGAATCCGCCAATAAATCGCATTTCTACTATTTTGCGAGACGCACGGTTTCGTAACGCGTGGCCACTGCAGAAGACTGAACAATGCACATTAAAGTGCATTTTTTTCATGTTTGGAGTGGTTCGGCATGTATTCGTATGGCTGAAGAAGTGTTGACAACCACTTCTTTGTGAATGGAGCCTTATGTAGCATGCAGCTTTTAGACGTTATATTGCATCCATATAAGTTTTAACTATGTTTCAAGCTACAGCATGCAAAATGCATGTGGGAGATGCAGCAAAACATATAAATGTACATAACTGAATGTACAGAAATACATGACATAACATACATTATAACACAAGAAACTGCATGCTTGAGTATAATACCCACTTCACATTTAAACCGTAAATACTACAGTAACACGGAATCCAATGATTACTCTACAAGAACCGATCCTGGTGGTGTTCTATAGATTTCTATCTGGTGCTCCTCCACTCAGCATAGGCCTTCCAGCATTGATGGAGAGGGACATGGCACAAGCAACCAAGGCGCTGTTTGAGCCACCTGCCAGCACCCTAGCAGCTGATGTCATCATATCATCCTTTGCTTTTACGTTTCAAAATAACAACAAGTGACTTTAGTGATGGTGTATTTTAAAAAAGTGTCACCCTATATCCCCCGGCCGGTTAGTTGGCATTTTTGGAAATTTTTGCACGATAGCCTTGATGATCCCAGATGGCATCTCATTTAAAAAGACGACCACCACAACATGTGCAGCCAATGTATATTATTCTGAAATCACCAATAGGTCTGCTCTTTCTCCTGCTTTTCAGCAGGCATGTTATTTTCAGTCAGATGGTTACAAAGAAATCAGTAGTAAAGAAATGTGTTCTTTATCAGTGAACGCAATTCTTTTCTGATGAACTGAGCAGTTCACCTATGGTGTACAACAGGTCAGCTATTCTCTGCACTGCCTGGTCTGAGCTGAGAGCTGTTAGTGCTGGTCTAACAATCCTATGATCTTCATAATGTGTGCTCCTTCTATCTGTACCGGATCATCTGCCATGTATGCCCTTGGTTGCCCCTTGTTTGAGCCTCTGATTACCAGTTATTGGAACATTTCACAGTATGAGCGATCAGCTTCTGACATACCAACAAATGGACCTGTATCAAATTAAAACAGATAGCAGTATGTGATTGTTACCTGTCTTCTCTCCATTATTTTGGTTTCACATAGGATTCTGTAAACAACCATTGAAAATGTAAATGATCAAATGCCTTTAATATAAACAAGATGTAAACAAGCATTGAACATTTAAATGATCAAATGCCTTTAATATAAACAAAAGGTATATACATTTAGCATACATTATGTGATACCTTAAACAAGCCACGAGCATTCATTCTGAACATGTTATCAAATAAAAAAGCTAAAGTTACCATTGATGTGACATGTATTGAAAATTCTTGTAATTTGCTATTATAAATGAATGTCCATAAGGCAAAGCTATAGGCAAATTTACATTCATTGCAGTTATGTATTTATTACACAGTAAAATGTATTGTTAAAATGTATGTAAATTCTAACAACGAACGTCTCTTATTTGTTCATTTTTGGTCTGTTAAATGTACCATTGAAAGCTTTTTTTGTATATCTTTTTAATAAAAGCAAACATACCTGTAGATCCTGCCAGAAACCTACTGCTGGCTTGGGCATTCCACAGTCTTATCTCAAACACAGTTATCAGGCAGTATAATAAAATACTTACTTACTAACTGTCTCAGATTTGCCAGGACAATCCCGCTTTTTATTCAGCTGTGCCTCAAAGGTTGTCCCCCGGGATGCCGAGTTTGTCTGTCACTAGCTCTGCCCTGGTTCCATTGTGCCCATGTCTTATTCATATAAAAATAAAAACAGAATTTGTACTATATTGTATGTTATGTTCCTGACCCCTGCAATGTATACACTATGTTGTATGTTATACTCCTGACCCCTGCACTATACACTGAGTGGCCAGATTATTCTGATCACCTGACGTTTGTAGGCAAATTAGCTATAATTTTGCGCTGAAGTTGCTAGAGGGCCAGACCATTATAAATAGGGAAGCAGGTTGTTTACCACCACAGAAGAAGTGATTGTTTTCTGAAGATATGGGTAAACAACGCAATTTAACAAGCCTTTGAACGTGGGATTATTGTTGGCGCTCGGAGCCATGGAGCGAGTATCAGCAAAACAGCAGAATTCGTTAAATGTTCAAGAGCAGCTGTTGTTAAAGTGTTTAAAGACTGGACTGTCAGCCAAAAATCTGGGTCTGAACGAGCGAATTGTGGCCGTCAGCGACTAGTCAATGTTAGGGCAGAACGGAGAGTGGCCAGACTGGTACAAGACAACAGAAGGGCAACAGTGCAGTGTCAGATTCCTCGCATCACCCTTCAACATCTCGTGGAGTCACGAGGCGGCCCAACGAAGTCATCTTGTGGAGTTATCTCGTGGCCCAACGGAGTACTGATGGGGTGGTCATAATAATCTGGCCACTCAGTGTATTTACTATGTTGTATGTTATACTCCTGCATTGCATTCACTATGGTGTATGTTATACTCCTGACCCTGCACTGCATTGCCTATGTTGTACATTATACTTCTGGCCCCTTCTATTGTATACATTGTGTTGTATGTTATACTCCTGACTGCTTCACTGCCTTCGCTATGTTGTGCGTTATACTCCTGACCCCATGCACTGTATACACTGTGTTGTATGTTATACTCCTGAACCTTGAACTGCATTTACTATGTTGTATGCTGTACTCCTGATCCTTCTATTGTATACATTGAGGGGAATTTATCAAAACTGGAGCAGACAGAATCTGGAGCAGCTACGCATGCCAACCAATCAGCTTCTCTTTAATTTTCAAATCTTAACTGAACAAACCGAAGAGAGAAGCTGATTGGTTGCCATGCACAGCTGCTTCAGTTTTGTTCTTCTCCAGTTTTGATAAATTCCCCTCATTGTGTTGTATGTTATACTCCTGACCCCTCTATTGTATACATTGTGTTGTACGTTATACTCCTGACCCCTGCACAGTATACACTATCTTGAGCTCTTAGCAACCTGGGACACTGTGGACGCCCCTCTTCCACCCAACCTTACACCTGTCACCCCCTAATGAGATGCCCCCTGACCCGACCGACTTGCAATGGAGTGAAATGAGAACATGTATCTGTGTATGATGTCTGGCAGGGGTGAATGGATCTCCAGAATGACGGTACACAAATACAAATCCTTTGTCAAGTAAAAATCATTCATGATTATGTATTTGAATTATATTCCGCTTGTTGCCTTTATGTCGGTGTTAACGGAGCTTTTTGCATTTGCTTGAAGTTTTGTAAATCAGTTATCACTTCAAGGAGGAGATCCCTTTGCAGCGGAACATCGGCCGAGGAGTTATTACTTCCTCAGTGTCTAAACTTGCAAAGTTCCTGAAAGTGAGCACTCTGCCAGCAGGAGCCAGCTTCTATTTTAATGTTCTACTTTGCTCCCGGACAGGAGAGCAGCTGTTACCAACATTCAAAGGCAGCCAAAACATTCCTTGTAATGTGACTTATTTAAAGATTACTTTGCAAACAAAACTGTTTATTCAGATACATGTCCTGGACATGCACAGTCTGCCCCCGTTATAGAGGAATATGGGCACCGTTTGAGTTATGCACTCACATGCTTCTAACCCGTAGCATCTGTTAGGTCAATAACTACATGTCATTGTACAGTAACTTGAAGAGATTGATAGCACAATGTTTCTGCAAATGTGTGAGCTGAAATATGTTGGCTGGGCTAATAAACTGCGACGTGTGTGCTAATTGGAAAGTATACTAAGGACCCTTGTATACGTATATGAATATACTTATAATGTATGAATATGTAACAATGCCTTTTCTGTTCATTATTTGCTCGTTGACAGTAATTAATTATGCAAAGTAAGGGTGAAACATTCGGAGTAGGGATTTTGCGTAGTGCCCATATATTAAAGAGGAAGTAAAGTTAAGAATAAAAAAAAAAAAAACACTGACAGGTAGAGTTTTTATGACATAAGAGACCCTGTATGTATTGCCCGTAGGTAAGTGCAGCATGTGCGATTACATGATAATGGCCTGTGAACAGCTGCGCTCAGAGATAGTTGTCATTGTATTGTACAGTGCTTCCCACATGCAGCAGATAATGAGTCTCACCAAGGTCTAAGGGCCCATTCACACCACTGAATTGCAATAACACGTGTGGCAAAGCAGATTACATGCATTGGTAGTGGTACACCGTGATGTGCAATGGCACCCCAACGCACTTTCCTGCTATGCATAGAACTGAACTAGCCACCTGGGAATGAATTGCCATTTCTACATGAAATGTATTTCCGCATAGAAAAATGCTAATGTTTTACAGAAGGCAAAAGGAAGGCTTTAGGGCCCATTCACACTTGTGCGTTATGGCACAAGGTCATTTTGGTTTTCTGTTTCTGTGCTCTTGGTACTCGATGTTTACTCCTGGTATGAAATGTCAGACAACATCCCAAGTTACAATTGATCATTTAGTCTGTTGATAACCAGAACACATTTGTATGTTTTCATTTGCTGGTTTTGATCAAAATAAGCTTTAGAATTATGGGTATGTTTTGAGGTCTGCTCTGGTTCAGAGTTTTCAACATTGTGTATCAGTGCATCCCTAGTGTATAAGCTCAAAAAAAAATAAAAGAGATTTGGACCTAAAACAGTTATAGATTCCTTTTTTATCTGAACCCCAAAACAATAATTCTAACACAAATCTTCAGATGTGGTGGCTGAACTAACTTTCTGTTTTCAGACTTTTACTTCCCCCTGGTGATCCTGCAAATTCCACACTTTCTGCAGCAGTAAGTGACAAGGATGCTGCATTTCTGGCAAGATCACTTTTTATATTTTTTATACTGAAAAAACTCCAAAACAAATTCAGCTACCACATCTAAGAACTGATAAGCTGCAATATATTATTGTTTATCTTGGATTTAGTTATCCTTTAACCCCTTCCCGGCCGATGATGGGATTATACCCTCACGATTGTTCAGGTAATTAACGACCGGTGACAGGAAAATCCCGTGTAGCTGTACGAGCGCTGGTCTGTGGAGGAACCAGCACTCAATGAGTTACTGCTGTTGATGGGTCCCTCGGGGGCTGAGGCAGACCCTCAACAGCAGATTAGGTGGTGACAGCACTATGATCTCAGCGATAGCTGATTGGTGTGATCACAGAGCCGTGACAGTCACAGAGCAAACAGCAGCTACTTGTGTTTTGCAACTCGGAGCTGGCTGTGTGTTACAAACTGATACAAAGTATCTCTGAGGAGAATACTGTATTCTACTCAGATATACTAAGTATCAAAGCCCCTGTAAATTTTACCCCTGAGTATCAAAAAAAATTATAAAATGTAAAAAGAAAAAATAAAGTTTTCATTTAAAAAAAAGTTTTACAACATTTTTAAATAAAAAAATTATAAGACAATATAGTGGCGAGGAGACTAGTAAAGATAGGCGACAAACATACCACATTCTAAAATTGTTCCAAACTAAAATTGTATTTCACTCCTTGTGACCTATAACTCCCCAAAAACACTGCAATCCCAGACACATGATATACCCTATAAATCAGGACAAATAAAATAATTTATTATGAATTACTTTGTTAGCTACACTAATTATGTACACATTAGTATTAGGGATGCACCAAAGGGGAGGAGGGAAACTGTCACAGTAGGCCGAGCGGGTCGGGGGAGCAGAGCGATGTGAGTGGCCGGTGTGTAACATGAGGCTGAGCTCTCCTCCCGCTGTCACAGGAGGCCCGGGCCGGCAGTGCAGGGGAGGAGTCAGCTGTCACAGGAGATCGAGCTCTCCTCCCCTCACCGCTCGCTCAGCCTCCTATGACAGCGAGCCAGGATGGAGAGCGGGTACAAGCAGTCAGTGATGAGCTGATCACCGACTGCTTGTAAATCACTGAGGACATAGTATGTTTACTGTGTCCCCAATTATGAATGTATGGGAGTGATCTACATCACTTCCTGCTCAGTCGTGATTGTGGACATGGTAAACATACTATCTCCGCAAGTTATGAGTGAACAGGAACACTCAGTATGGAGAATTCCTGCTCATATATAACAGGGGATGCAGAAAAAGAGATTGAGTACTATTTGTCCTCATTTGACCAATGCATGCAGCACTGTTTGAAGAAAGGTCACTAGGTCACTAATTGCACCAGCTACCTATTCCCCAGCTCACAATATGTATAGAAATCCTGGATGATGATGATGATGATGATGATGATGACAATAAAAAAAAAATATCTTTAACTTCAGTTTTAAAACTCAAGAGAATGTTAAAAAAAATGGAACGAAAAACATTATTATTTCTTGTATAGAAAACTGCTATTTACCATTGTAATATTTCTTGATTAGTGCCTCAACATTTAAAAACATTAATTTTTAATTACTCAGCTTTGTGTATCTGAACTCACAGAGCTTTGACCATGTTAGAAAAAGACATTAAATAATAAACACACTCTTGCAAACAGATCTATTTTTTTGTGGTGAATAATTGATATGGTTGCATTTTTTTTTTTTGAAGCTGCGATAAAGCCCAAGGTAACACACAACATTTGGAGAGGTTTCTTTATCAAGAATGCAAGTAGAAAGCCTATTACACGTCTCCCTGCGGCTGATCAGAGTTTCACTAAATAGAAATCCATCAATTATGGAGTTTCTTAGGGAATGTATAATTTTTTTTGGATATAGTATGTGTGTGTGTCTGTATATGTATATACATTGTGTGTGTACTCAGCAATATCATTTAAATAAGTCCATTTTATTTGGACAAAGTCACAGTGAAACGCTTTGTCTGCTCCCTAGGTTACCATGACGTAGTAAGTATGCGCCTACATTTTGGAACTCGCTGGGCGGAGATATTGGCAGCCTCCCCACATCTCTATTGAGAAGGACTGTGGAGCCTCAATATGTGTATATCCCTAAGTCCTTTTTGTGTCTTATGCCGATCTCTTACGAGTCTTTTTGAATGAGAGCACATTGTACAAACAGATCTGCATACCTGAAGATTTATAATTGCACGTCAAGAAGGTCCTGGAGCAAAAGACAGAAAAGAATAGGCGAAAGGACACATGACAGGGCAGACAGGGCATCACGATAGAAAGGGTTAGGAATGTTTCATTGAAGACGCTATGGAGGTCCTGTGTGCGGAGGTTTCGGGTCCCTGGAGATGGCGGACGCGGCACAGGTACTTGTTTTTTGTATCGGAGTATTTGCACGAGTACGTGTACTCATGCAAATACTCGGTATCCCCGGCGATACCGATGCTTGTATCGGTATCGGAGCATCCCTAATATATAGTATATATACATATATTAGGGATGCACCGATATATCGGCCGCCGAAACATATCGGCCGAAAATGGCACTTTTGGCAAAATGCGGTGCATCTATTTTTTCTCTCCTCCCCGCTGGGTGCTGCTCTGTGTCCCAGCGGGGAGGAGAGAAACTGTCACAGGCAGCTGAACGCTGTGGAAGGAGAGCACTGTGAGCGACCGGCGTCTCTCCTCCCACACCGCTCACCCTCCTGTCACAGATCAGAGGAGATTGGTGTGTGGGGCGGAGTCAGCCAGCGCTGTCACATGAGGCCGGCTGGCAGTGCATGGGAGGAGTCAGCTGTCAGATCTACATAATTGATGATAGTGGTTATAGTAAACACACTATGTTCTCATGTTATGAATGAACACTCATAGAGGATTTCTGTTCATTTTTATAACAGGGAATGCAGACAATTAGATTATGGACTCTCTGTCCTCAATCTCTTTTTCTATTTTAAAAGGGAAATATCAGGGGTCTGTTTAGACCCCCAATATTTCCTCGAAGCACCTAAAAGTAAAGTAAAAAATAAAAATATTTAACAAATTAATACATAAATAAAAATTATATATATATATATATATATATATATATATAAGTTTATACAGTATATAACAAAATAAGTGTGTGTGAGCCGTTTTAGATGAGCAGTCTGGGAGAATACTTCTTTAGCAATGTGTGAATAATCCATTTTTATGCAGAGGTAAACAAGCATGGAGCTATGTTATTTTCTGCCAAGCACATGGTAACACGGCCACATAACTTGAGAGACTCCAGTATGGAAAACAGATATACATACTGCCACTGAGCTAATAGCCAGAGAGTTCTGCATGTTTAAACAGACTATGAATAAAACAAGAGGAGACAAGATGTCTCTAATGGAATAAATTTGTGTTCCAACTTAGTGCCCAGAATGTACACAGTAATCTCAGTGATTACAAATGGCGAGAATAAAGATAATACTACTATGCATACATATTTTGGCTCGTGGTTTTATGACTTCAAGATACACTCCACTCCTATTTGAAACAAAAGGCTTACAATGCTTACAGTAGGCCCAAACTGCTTGCTGAAGGCTTTGGGCTATAACTCAGATGTAGCCGTAGTGTGTCAAGCCATTCCAGTATTTAAAATCACCTACGTGCTGGAAGTCTTGTGCTATAGGAACCACATTTATAGAGAATGTATGCTCAGCAGATAGGCAGCATTGCCGCACTATGAGACCTTGTAGTCTACTGCTGCCTAAAACATACCAAACCTATCAAAAATTCTATGTCTGATCCTCAAGTTTTTCTTTAGGCAAAACATTTTTTTAGCTTTATATGATGTGGGAAAGGGAGACGCTCTGTTGAGGTTTTTTTTGCTATTTGTGTTCCCATTGAGGGGATTCTCATGACTATTGTCACCAAGTCAGAAAGTGAAAGGAAATTTAAAATTCTAGAGTTGTCCCTAGAACAAAAGGTAAGTGAAAATCTTCCAATGGGGACACTTGCTCCAGGGACAGCTGTCTAAGATGGGAAATCCCCTCACTTTGGGTGATTTCCTCTAACTTCTTTGTGTCTTTGGAACAGGAAGTGAACAAAAATGTCTCTAATGTACTCATTAAGCAAAAAAATAAACTGGCAAGTGTTTAAAATTTCCCTACTCTGTCTTAAATAAACAAAAAACTTTTGGCTATAAATACACTTGGTGACACGTTTACAATACAATGGCAGCCAGTATAGAACAGCCTAAGAATACATAAGCTTGTTCCTTTCTGGGAGAGTTTGTAAGCTCCTCTGGGGCTGAATCAAGTGAATAAAAGGTACTTTGTAATGGCCCCTTCACGCCTGTGAAGTGAGTTATCACACTTGTTAACATGTATTCGGCATCTCAGATACCAATGCACCTTAACTCGGCTAAAACTGGATATGTCTCTTTTTTGTATCAATGCATGGATCCATAACATACAGATGGTTTCCACCTATGCTTTGTGGTGTGCTGCAAGACACACACGTGTTGGAGTGCCTTTGTAAAGTGCGTTTTGGTTGCCCTTTAAATGAATATGTATTTTTTTGCAACAGAAAACTACATAAACTTTCATGGGGCTACATAAATATGTCAGACACTGACAGCCGTGGAACACCCAGTGATGGTGTAACCAGCACATTACAGTCCACCAACAAAGCTTAGTAAAATAAGAATTTTGGTTTGTTGCGTTGTTTCCCGGCACATCAGCACCATTGCTCTTTTTACCTACAATAGTCAACAACACAATTGCATTTTATTAATCTTCTGCATGATAAACATTTGATAGGGTGATTTTGTTAATTGTAGACAAGAACAATTATTCCTAAAAACTGACAACAGCTTCTAAACTGAAATATTTAACACTCATAAATTTAGAATGCGTTTCAGGGAATTTCCATGGCCAGACATACTAAAATAAGACTTAGCTTGATGTAATTAGAGATGTAAGATACAAAGTCAGCAATACAGGGCTTGAGTTGACACCGAGCCAGATATAATCTTAATATAGTATATCATGTATAAAATATCATTTAAGCCAAAAAGAAAGAATGTCTTTGTATAATAGTTAATAGTCTCTTCTATTAACATACAGTAAATATAACAAATTATTGCTGGAATATATACACTGAGTGGCCAGATTATTATGACCACCCCATCAGTACTTCATTGGGCCACGAGATAACTGAGATGTTGAAAGGTGATGCGAGGAATCTGACACTGCACTGTTGCCCTTCTGTTGTCTTGTACCAGTCTTGCCACTCTCCCTTCTGCCCAAACACTGACTAGTCGCTGACGGCCACAATGCACACGTTCAGACCCAGATTTTCGGCTGACAGTCCAGTCAAACACTTTAACAACAGCTACTCTTGAACATTTAACGAATTCTGCTGTTTTGCTGATACTCGCTCCATGGCTCCAAGCGCCAACAATCATCCCACGTTCAAAGGCTGTTAAATCGCATTGTTTACCCATATCTTCAGAAAAAAATCACTTCTACTGTCGTGGTAAACAACCTGCTTCCCTATTTATAATGGTCTGGCCCTCTAGCAACTTCAGCGCGAAATTATAGCTAATTATAGCTAATTTGCCTACAAACGTCAGGTGGTCGTAATAATCTGGCCACTCAGTGTATTCTTCTGTGGTTCGTCTCACAAACTGATATATTAAACTACTTGACATTGTTGACTTGACATTACATGTAAGCAGGAGTGCTTAATTAGATTTAGTTATTGTCAGATTGTAATCAGTCTGATGCTGATCTATAGTCTATGCTCATTTGGTTTCTCCAAGCAATCTGTTATCATTTGTATCTGCCTGCTGCTGGGTGTATCCTGACCACAGAGCAGATCAATAAGAGATTGTTATGAATATCGATGCCCCCCTGGCCAATCACTAGGAGGTTCATGGCCAGTGGTGCATGCTGAGGGAGGACATAATATTTGGGGCGGACCATGTGAGGTGCTCTTTCTCCCCTAGGCTCCGGCCTAAGGAGAGACTTTTATGGACTAACTGATTTGGCTGGGCCTGAAGCCTAGGGAACTAGCCATGTGCTCACACTGAGGCCTGATTTTGGGGGCCCAGTGACTAATACCAAGGATGAAAATGACTGGTGACTTCAAATACTTCATTCAAGTACTGCTTAGCCGGGTGCTCAGTACACGGATTGCCACATTTGCCTCAAAGATTCTAGTTTGTGATGGCAGCAGATACTTTGTTCCTTTGTTCTACCACTAAACGGAGTCTACACCATCCTGGATGTTCGTAGCCCCAGCACTCTCTCCCTAAAGTTCTACAATTAAATTTGCTTAGCATCATATCTACAGTCTGGATCTCAGCTTTATCAGTCGCTACAGAAGGGCGCAAAGTGTTTTTGGGGCAGCCAGGTTGATAAAATCCCTAGACAGGCTAAGGAAGACCCATTTATCCAGTGGCTCCTTTGGGGGTGAGCACTAAAAACATATCATTGACCACATAGATTCTAAATGTTGCCTCCCTCTCCTTTGCTGAACTGTGCATGGATGCATAGTTTCTTCACTCACTGGCCAGTTAAAGCCCTATAAGACCCCTGGGGAGATCTATTTTAGTCTCTGATTTGCCCTCAACAGTTTCAAATTTACATACAAGCTATTGTCTCACATTTACATATAAGCTTTTGTCTCAAGGCCATAATAGAGGGTGTGATTGAGATCTTAGCACTGGAAAGTGTGACATCCCCCTTCTGATTTCTTGAACAGTTTTACCTTTAGTGTGTTTTGGGTAAACCTGCCCTTTAATTTTTTTTGTCAACGAATATTTAATTTTCAGGATTTGGGATTTTGGTAGTTCCATCCACTGGTGTAGGAGATTTTGGTTTCAACTAGAGATGCACTATTACCAATGCTCCGATACTTACCCCGATACCAGAACTTCGGGTCAGATGCAGTGCCGCAAGGGAGCATGGAGCCGGCTTCCCAGCCAATCATTAAGCAGGTCATAACCCACCTCTTGACTTCCTGATTAGCTAGGAAGCCGGATTCACTTGTCACTAGTCAGCCTGGCTTCCTGACCGATCAGGAAGCCAGGCTGCCTCACAGTGTCACGAGGGAACATGAAGCTTTGAACCCCGGCTTCCTGATAAGCCGAGCCCATGGTACCTCGGGATGCCAGTATCAGTATTCGGTATCGGCAAGTACCAGAAGATAAAATATCAGTACTCTTACCCAATACCGAAAACATTTTTTATTCGTCCATCCCTAGTTTCAACCTTATATAAATATGATTAAATTTGAAAATCAGGCCCAGAACACAACTAAAATACATGTATTATTCTGTTTAAAAAAATAATTTTCAATTACATTTGCTGTTTGAAATGGTTAGATGGAATAAATTGGTGGATCCGAGGATTGTGGTGTGCTCTTTGCTCTGATCTGGCAGGTAAAAGTCATGACTTGTGCAGTTTCTGAGCTAGGGTCTGGATCTTAATCTCCTGCTGATAGGTATCTCATCAGCAATTGTGACCGGGCCCTGGCGTTCCGCCACTTGGGGGGGGGGGGCCCAGCAAGGAAGAAGAGGGCCCCACATTCTACTGTGTGAGGACCCTCTCCTCTTAGCCCCGCCCCCTGGCCACCAAGACAAGGATGAGTGCCCTGCAGAAGAGGAAAGGTAAGTCTGCAGTTGGAGAAGGGGTGCACGGGGAAGTGTGGGGGGATGCTGGTGATATTCTGTAGTGCTGACTTTTATTAGAATGTATTGCTGGGACTTGTAGTCCCGCATAGCTGCTGGTATTCTGCATTGCTGTATGAAGATTATACAGCAATGCAGAATAGCACCAACTATGTAGGACTACAAGTCCCAGCAATGCATTATAGTGGGGGGGGGGAGATGCTGGTGGTATTCTGCATAGCTGACTTTTATTATAATGTATTGCTGGTACTTGTAGTCCCACATAGCTGGTGGTATTTTGCATTGCTGTATGATGATTATACAGCAATGCAGAATAGCTCCAACTATGTAGGACTACAAGTTCCAGCAATGCATTATATTTTTAAGTAGGGATACACCAGTGTTTATACTGGGCATCTTCACGAGTAAACGCAGATACTGGGATGGCGTTCTGGACAGAACACCGGCACTAAAATTTTAAACAAGCGGCTGTCTGAGGTCCCACGCTTGCTGGGGACCTCGGCAGCCTTCCTGTTAACCATGCAGTGCCATGGCGGTTGGGGCTTCATGGTTTCTTGCACCGGGGCCCAGAAGGTTCCAGTTACACCTCTGATCTCGTCCATTAATATGTACTGAAAATTTTCAATCCAGTGTAGAACATTGTGTCTACACTAGCTCTGGCATTGTGTCTACACTTGCTATAGTATTGTGTCTACACTAGTTCGGGCATTGTGTCTACACTAGAACTAGCTCTAACAAGCACTGATTGGTGTAAAAACAACACTAAGGTGAGCTTTCACCTCTTCACTCTCCTTATGATTTCCATCTTTAACAAAGTCTCTCTTTAATGCTTTTGCATTATTGCATTATCCGTTAATGATGTTCAAACTAAGAATTAATACACATGCTTTTGTCTTTCAAAGGTGATTTATGCTTTGAATCTCAAAGTTGATGAATATGAAGTGAACATCCTAACCTTAAAGGAAAGTCACCAAAATGAAATGGAACAAATATCCAATGAGACAAAAGAAAAAGTTCTGCAGTATGAGAGCATGGTGGGGGAGGAGAAGAACTTGAGGCTACAGATCCAGAACCTGGAGGAAGCATTGGAGAAGAACAACATGGTGAAGGAACAAACTCTAGTAGACCTTGCCTTGTATAAGAAACAGGCAGAGGAGAGAGAACTGAAGACCCAGTGTGAGCAGGCAGAAAGAATTGCAGCTTTATCCAGGGAAATGCTGTCTATGAAAACTGATTATGAAAGCCGCCTGCAGCAACTGACCGAGGAGGCTGATTCTCTAAAAAGGGAACGAACGTTAGGCGAAAAAGAAAAATCCGTAGAAAAGCTTAATGAGAAGCTTAACAAGGAGATCCAAGTTCTGAGCAAGGAAGTTGAGAGCCTAAAGAGCCAGAACCACAAGCTGACAGAGGAGTACACAATGAAGACGAACAAACTTCACAGCAATTACATCAAGGAGAAGGAAAGCTTAAGAAAAGCTTTGCAGCAGTCTGTTACAGAAATGATAAAACAGCTTCAGCAGAAAGAGCAAGACCAGAGGAAGACTAGTCAGGCCAAAGAGGCAGAAACTCAGCTGGAAGTAAAACAGCTGAAAGGGGACATTAAAGCAAAGGAGCTTGAAATGCTTGAAGCCAAAGACTATTCTCACAGGATGCAGGAAAGGACTCAGGTGAGCAGGGATTCTATGTATAGCATTTAATGTAACGTTTATCATGTGACTTCTGCTGGGCTGCATTTAACTGAATTCCCCTTCTCTGACAAATTAATTATTATTCAGGACATTGCAAAGTTGTACACATTCAGGTTTAGTAATTAGCAATGACATTTTGATTGTGGCCAAGCTGGTCTAACCCCATGGCAACAAGCAAACTTTGAACATTTTCTACTGGCCAAAGCTAATACTTCTACATCCTATACAAGCTTAAAACAGAAAGCCAGCCATACAGATAAACACACAGTAGGAATTCAAATATATGTTTGGTAGACATGTAAGCTGCGGAGAAATTCGGCTCGGATATTTTGTTATTTCGGGATTCGGATTCAAAATCCAATTCGGTTTGGGTTTTGGATTCGGACGAAATCCGAATTTTCGTTAGTTTTGTATGAGTTTACGAATATTCGCTGTGAATACCACAGAAAAGCATATACAGATAATAATACTAAAGCTGAATCTCCTAGACCCGAATGGCATTCAGGATCCGAATTTCCGAATTGCATTTGGGAGCTCTCGAATACCATTCGAGTCTGGGAGCCATATCCATATAATACTAAAGCTGAGGCTCCCCAGACCCGAATGGCATTTGGGAACTCCCGAATGCAATTCAGAAATTTGGATCCCAAATGCCATTTGGGTCTGGGAGCCTCAGCGCTAGTATTATATGTATATACTGTATATGGCTCCCATTTTGCCTTAACGTAAATTCGTTCAGACCCAATCGGATGTATTAAACCAAAAAAACACATCTGACTGGCCAGAAAAGTCACATATCTGATTCAGTTTCATTTTTGAACGAGATTCTGACGGGATCCGAAATTTGGAAATGGAAATTTGTATTCGGATGCATTGGGATTCGGAAATTTGTATATGTCCAAATTTCGGAAAATTCGTACGAATTTTGATTTGGAACGAAACAAATCGCATGTCTAATATTTGGCAAAATATAGATCTGTTTTCCTAAACTTGTCTTGTTATGCTAGGTTCACACCTAGGCGAATCCGTGCCATATCACACAAAACAAAGATCTGCATGTAAGTCATTTGAGGCTGAAATCGCCTGTCGCGCAAAAAGGTGTAGGAGCTATTTTCGGGCGGTTGTCGCACGGTTTGGGTCTCATAGCCATCTCTATGCATTGACAACCACGCAGTTTTCAAAGCAAAATCACACAAACAAAAACGTGCGACAACTGCACGAAAACAGCTCACCAGCTCAATCTCCTAGGTGTGAACCAATCCTTAGTCGCACATCTTCACTATACAATATACTCAGATGGATGGAACTATTCAATTTTTTTGTAGTTTCTTGTTTCAGCGTCCTTTCTCCATACTTCTGAGATGAGTTGAGACAAGATACTTCAAAATGAGGTCCTCACTGTCTCATATTGCTCAATTCACGGAACTGTAACAAAGGAATAAGGGTCCTTATTTTAGTAATTTGCCTTATTTTGAAATTGCGGTATAATATTTTGGGTATCACATCCAAATATCAGAATTTACAAGATAAAAACATTGTAATAGACATTTTTAAGTGTACCTTAAGAATTGACTTGTACAATCATATGTCATAAAAAACACATAAACGTTATACATATTTAAAACTATACAAATGATACACAAGAGTACTTTGATATGCATATCAATAACATATCTCATCATATACAGTATAATGTGGCTGCATCTTCTCATAATCTCATATTCTGTAAACATTGTTCTTACATAGATCTCTCCTAGAATATTTTACACCATCTTTTTTCCTCTTAGCAGGGATTGAATAAGAAGATGTATCGTATATTCTCGATGCGTTTTTCAAAAATGTGCTTCTCCGGGAGATGGCTACACTTTAATATGATTATGTTCTCTGTGTCATTCCACATATGGCTTTCATAAGTAAAGTCTGGGTATCCATGAACTGGGTCTGGGTATCCATCACTTCAGTTTCTATGATGCCGCCACTTTCAAATGAAAAAAATATATTTTCAATTCTCAGTTTTAAGCTAAATCTACAATGATTCTTGCCTTATTTGTATCTAGAGAAATGAGCTGTGTTCGATCCAATCCTACCGAATTCTCAGGGAACCAAATAGATCCACCTTAAAGGGAAGACTGCACCACTTCAATTTCTTTGATGCCAGCACTTTCAACTCAGTTATATCTTGAATCCATGTTGGATATTTTCTAGATTACAGCTTAAAATAAATTCAATCTAATCCTTCTGTAAACCTGTTTTCTATCTCCGTTCATCAGCCAGCCAGGAGGGTAAAATCCACTGCTATGCTCCCCTTGAAAATCAGGAGATGAAACAAAATTATATCGGTCCCAGGACCATAAAAACTTGTTTGCTTTATTGAGTCCTTTTCTCCCATTGTGGCTGAGAATAGGACTGAGATATGAAGGATGTTTTTTTTTTTCATTTGAAAGTGCTGGCATCAAAGAAACTGAAGTCATGGAGCCTTTTCTCAGAGGTGGTATTTCTTTTGTTCCACCCTATCCGCACCCCAGACTTCTGGGTATCCATGAAAGCCATGAAAGAAATAGAGTACAAAATCATAATATGTGTAGCCATCTCCTGAAGAAGTGAATTTTTATGAAACGCATCGAGCATATACAATACATCTTCTCATTCAATCCCTGCTAAGAGATAAAAAGATGGAGTAAAATATTCTGGGAGAGATTTATGTAAAAACAATGTTTTCAGAAAATAAGAGATTATGAGACGATGCGGCCACATTATATATGATGGGATATGTTATGGATATGCATATCAAAGTAATCTTATGTGTCAATATAAGTTAGATAGTTGGATAGTTGTAAAGATGTAAATAAAGTTTATATATTTTTTATGACATATGATTGTACTAGCCAGTTATTGGGGTACCTTAAAAGTCCTATTACATTGTTTTTAACTACTTGTATATTTTAGTCATTAAAAGTTAACTTACTAACTGAATTGTTAAGTGAACAGGAAATTGGTGGTCATACGTTGGAAAAAGAAGGAGCCTCCTACGTTGATGGACTGGAACAGCTTAATTAATTCTTCCTTACATTTATTCAATGCTAGAGCCACCTCCTAGTGCAGTATGTTAATGACCAAATGATGAAACAAAAGAGTAAAACAGTTCTACTCACTATTCCTAAAGGAAACCAGGCATATCAATAACAGAGTCCGATAGTCCAAGATTGCTGTATAGTGGTAGGTGCAAGAGGGGGGGATGCTAACGCGTCAGAGCAAGAGAGCAAGACTAGGAGGTGGTGCGTGCTCTGTGTTTTGTTCCATGTTGTCAAGATTCCAGTGACTACCTGGTTTAGAGGGCAGCCTCTAGTTCCTCTGGGATGAATCTTGCCTATTTTCCTGAATTTATACAAAGCTGCTTATATTCATAGGGGTTGTCCCAAGAAATTTGGGGCTGCTGTTTAGATTTGCTTAATATTACAGCATAGGTTTGTTAGACTTCTTTATTACTCCACCCTCCTTTAGGTAGATGTCCTTGATGTTGCTGCTTGAGGTAGTCTATTTTAGATGTGCAGGTGTTGTTTCATGTTTTCATGGCTCCATACCCTCTATCATATCCTTGCTGTAGGTTGTTTTTCCTTTTGTGCACAAGTTGTGAATCCAGCTATGTATTTGTGTATTTTGGTGTAAATTGTCATGGCACATGGCTTTCTGGGGAGGGTTGGGGTGTTATTGCTGTTCTTCTTGTTTTTTATTGTTATGCTACCTTTTTTGGTTTGCAACTAAGATATGGGCCCCTACTACTTGGTGGGTGAGGTTTTGTACCTTTGAATACTGATTGTTTGGTGCCTTGATTGTAACTTTTGAAAATGTTCAATAAAAATAATTAAATAAATAAATAAATAAAAATTGTTGAGTGAACAATAAAGGAATGACTGTACAATTACTCTTTTCCAGGACCTGGAACTAGAGCTACGTCAACGAGACCAAAAGCTGATAGAATGCAGAAACCTACAGTCACAAGCGGAAGAGGAGCTTGCAGTGGCAAAGCAGAGACTATTACAACAAGAGAATGAACTCCAGAGCCAGATAGGTAGTCATTGTAAATCCTCTATAGAGCAGAAGCCTGCATGCATTAGTTGTTGTGTACTGCAAGGTAAAGCAATAATACCATTCTGTGTTTTGACAGAACAGATGAAGACCGTGTCAAACGCACACAAAGCTGCTCTCGGCGAACTAGCTGAATTAAAAAGTCAATTAGATCAACAGCAGCAGAAGCCATCTCGTAAGACAAGTTCAAGTAAGAGAGACAGTGGGGAAGCTGTCAGTTCAAAGCAGGTATTATTGAAGCAAACAATACTGAAAAAATGCTTTGCATGGAAATCCCACAATGCACTGCAGATATTTATTGCTTTCTATCATCAACCTACACAGAAAACTCTTATCAGTTAATAGGAACATGATAGAGTTACAAGTTGCTTGTGTCATGTTTACTTGTAGATTACTGCAAACAGCTTCATGGTGCTGTAGCAATTCTGGTTTCTATACGGTGTCAGATGACCAATATGATAGAGATGTCCCTGCTAGGCAATATGGAATAATGTGCGCCTTATCTGCAAATATTTGTAATTCTCATTGTTTTAAGTGGCTGTACAACACATCTAAATGTATTTGCTGTTAATAAACAGGACAAATCATTCAGAAAACAAATGATATTTCTTTAGGAGTGAGAAAGATTAAATATTCTGCTGCAGCTCTGGTGTGCGCAGTGAAGGGAACGGTGCCATTGCAGCGCATCACACTGTTTACTTTGAACTTTGTTGAAATGTCACGAAGTGACAATTCATTTAATTCTATTCACCGTAGCATCTTGGGATGTGGTGTAGTGCGTCACAACACACTGCAATGAAAAGAAGTACTGCATGCCCTACCTTTTATCAGCACACACCATCATAGCACAGGGATGTAAACTGACATCACAGGATATAAGGCAAATTTCCTGGTAGGTGCATTGGGACTGCATTGGGCAAAGCTGCCCAGCACAGCCCAATGCATCTGGATTGAACAGGCCCTAAAGATGGCCATACATGTGACAATTTCTAGTCAATTTCAACCACTTTCTATCACCAAAAAAAATCAAAAATTTGATCGCAAGTAATCACCAAAAAGTCAACCCATCTACTACCCGTGGGTTTGACCAGCCACCATAATTTGGCTGATTGTAGAGCTGAAACTCAGCAATAAATTGACAGCTTCCATGCAGTTTATTAAAAGATGGATTAAAAAAATGAGGAAAAAAAAAACTACGGCAAGGTCTTAGAAAGCGATCAAATTTTTCTACCTTTGCTTCGCTCCTCTGCCACTCTGGATCATTTCATATCAATTTTTTTTTCCCAAAAAAAACATAAGGTCCTGTTCACACCCGCACGGATGTGCCTACATGAACGATCCCATACATTGCTATGGGGACCGTTCATGCGACCACGCGGGTTTGCGCGATCCAAACTGCCCCACGTCCAAATTGCTCCCTGACCCATTTTTGCCGCGCTGATCAGTGCGGTTTCCATACAGCTTTCAATGGAACCGTGCAGTTTGGGGCGTTTTTTATTGCGTTTCAGCACCAAAGCGCAATTAAAAACTCCCAAAACAGGCCTTTTAAAAATCAACGCGGAAACCGTGCTGATCCGCAAACCACCCTGGTGTGATTGGGGCCTAAAGGGAATTGCAACAACATTCAGACTGTGCTCTCTTCGTCACTCTCTCTGTACCCTGTTATTTTTTCATATTTCTTGGGTGTCTTTAAACTGCAGCATGCTAGACGTTTGATCATGTTCATATTTTTAATTACATAACCGTTCACTTGTTTGCAGCGTACTGAACTTGTTGATAAAGGCAAACTGTAAAACTATATATACTTTCTCTGATGTATTTCTCTTTTCTTCTTCTTAGGCCTTCAGGGAACACTCAGTTCCAAGACAAGAACATGTGAAACAGCACAAAGACGAAGTCAGTAAAACAAAACGCCAGAGAGATGCAGAGGCAAAGCATCTTAAGGAGCAGTTAGCAAAAAGCCGAGAAGACTTAACTAAGATCCACGCAACAGAGATGAAATCTGTGCAAATGTCCATGGAAGCGGAAAAAAGACAGTTGCAGAAAGTACAGTAGAAACCAATATAAACCATAGCTGTACAAAACAAGAAATGATAGTGGCCACTATAGGGGTAATCAGTGCACCAGTCATAGTGCTCTGAGAGCTAGACACACTCTTCTCTCTCTTCTAGATAGGAAATATGTAAAAAGATGATCCCATCAGCATCTCTATGTACATGAACCATTTGATTAGATCACAGCTCTGTTTCTAAAGGGTTCCATTCACTACAGGTTAAAGAGAGTTCAGCCCAGGTAATGCTAGGATTGTAAAAGACCTGGGGCACCCCTGGGTACTTAAAGAGTTTTTTTGAGACCCGGAGCCTCTTTTCTTCCCAAGGTAAATTCTTGCTTCCACTTCCTACACATCCTATAAGATTTCTCTCTATTGTCTGGATGTGGTATGCATTGTTTGAGTTCATCTCTCGGCACAAGCTTCCTTTCAACAATCCGAATCTCAGCCTGTATTTCGTTCCAATAGCGCTAGGTGGATTTAAAAGCTTGTCATTCAATCTCATGACCTTAAGGGAAAGGTTCTCCCTTTCCTGGGTAAATCACACTGTGCTAGAACAGTTAGTGCTTCATGGGCTTTTCAGTATTAGGCATCTGTTTCTCATATTGCAAGGCTGCCATCTGGTCTTCTGTTCTCAAGCATTACCAGGTTGATATTCAGGCATCAACTGATACTGGCTTTGATTGTAAGGTGCTTCAGGTGGCTCTGTAGGCTCTCTTTAACTCCTTCTATTAACCTGTTTTGTTTTTTTTTCTTGTGGACCCGTTTGCCTTTGTTTTCTCTGTGCCCACACCTAAATTGGACTGCTTTTGGACATCCCAATGTTCCAGAATACTATCCTCTGCCCTGTGATGTGTGCTCAAGAAATGTTTTTCTTACCTGTAAAATCCTTTTTTGTAATACATGACATGAGACAGGTTTGCCCCTCTGTTCTTATGATCCACTATTATCTTTGCTTGTTACAAAACTGTAAGCATGTTCGGCTGATCCGAAGCCACACGAAGCAAGCCGATGTACGGCTGAAATCAGCCGTACAAGCCTGAAGTGAATAGCCGAACAGTGTTCGGCTCACTTCACTTCTGATCGGTCATTCACTCAGCTGCCCTCGGCAGCTTTGTGAATAGACCCCATTGTCTTCAATGTCATTGTCTTCACTTGCTTCACATTTCATACATATTAAGCAACTAAAGGAAGTAAAAAAACTCAAAGGAAGTTAAAATGGTTCTAAAGGCTCAGCATTTTTTACCTTAATGCATTCTCTTCATTAAGGTAAAAAATGCCCAGTACCTTTTTGGTTCCCCTGCCCCCCTTCCTGGTTGTGGGAGAGGAGATTGAGGGCCATATGCTCCTTCTGCCATCAATCAAGCTGTGGTGCGGAGAGGAGGGGCGTGGCCTGTCACGGGACTGTGTGTGTCTATGGACCCACACAGCCACTTGTGGGCTCGGCTGTGAATGAGCACATACGGGTGACGCCACAGCATCTGCTTAGCTGATGGAGGCACCTGTGCAAGGGGGGGGCAGGGGGGTTGGAGGGGGAGGATGCGGGACCCACTAGAAAATGAGGAATGGAGACATTTAAAAAAAAAACACAGATCTACAATAAATACAACCCCCCAATGATAAAGAAAATAAGGCTTTAGTATCACTTTCATAGTACATACACTTACTCTGGAACATGATCAACCTTAACATATACTGAACAGTGTTCCCTGAAGCTGTCACATAAAAGTGGTTGAGTTCCATTCAATCTACAGTGACTGGAACTCAGATGAAGCAAACCGCTGGCTCTGTTTGAAGTGTCTGCAGGGTTTTCATGGTAAACGTCCACAAAATAGTCAATAGGAATTCCTTATTATATCTACAAATGACATCAACAAGCATCGTGAAAATTAAATCAAATGTGTTTATTCTGTTTAGTGACACATTGTTTTAGTGCTTTGTTTTAATTAATAATACATTAAAATGCTTACAGGGACATGAATCTCACATAAAAGAGCTGAAAAAGAAAAATGAAGCCAAGATAAATCAACTGGTGGAGGAGAAAGACACACTTTACATTAAACTTCAAGAATCCATATGCCAGGTATATGTGAAAAGATCTAATAATCGGGTTAGTGTTTCCATGTGGTGGGTTCATATTGCATAGGGACATTTACAAAGAACTGTGCTCTTAATGGCCATTTTATCCTACCATAGTGTTCCCTGTCAAGAGATCACACAGTGAGCAATTAACACAATCTGTCATATGCCTTCAATAGTAGAACTAACAAAATATAAAATACTACATATATTGCCACCTTCCTCCCCTCCACGCACCAACCTCTTTCACTCTTGATGGCATTCGCTTTCCACTCACTTTACCCCCC
>NW_017308732.1:80039-81694 GCF_000935625.1 Nanorana parkeri | reverse complement strand
TCCCCCCCCCCCCCCCCTGCAGATTTCCCTCATTTGCAGCAGCAGAAGCCATGCCATACCATACTCTTATTACCAATAACACTTCAGAATCTGTTTTTTAGTCCAACTTACTTATTTACACATACAGTACATATGGTTGGAAAGCATATCCTTTAAAGGAGAACTATGGGGTCAGTGCTTTTCCCCATAGTTCTCCTTAGGATAACGGGACGACGCAAACTAGCGTCCTCCTGTCACCCTAAGCTCAGTATATCGCGAGCTGCAGTTCGCAGTATACTGAGACGCTGCAGCCGGAGCGGATCCCGACATCGATATCGAGATCCGCCCAGCTGCGTGAGTGACAGCTGGCTCTGCCTATCTAGAGGCAGAGCCAGCTGTACCCGCCCCTCCCCCGTCCGTTCCGCCAGCCAGCAGAGAGCCGTGACAGGATCGAGAAGTGAGCGAACACCGGCATGTATTCGCTCACCTCCCGATCTACTGAGCCGACCTGTGACAGTCTCATTGTCACAGGTCGGCTAGAACTATGAGGTGAGTGAAAAGCACTCACCTCATAGTTCTCCTTTAATATAACATCAAACGTATCTCCATATTGTGTATTCACTGTGAACTGAATGTATTATCAAATGCACCAATTACTTTTGTTGACCATCTCTGGCTGAGGTACAGAACCTCTCGTGTACACAATTTTCAATTCTTTTCTTCTGTATCCCCCCCAAATGTTTGCTTCTTTTTTAATAAAAATTGAAAATGCAAAAAAAGAACAAAACATATACTGTATAATGCGGTCTGTCACTAGCATGAACACAGTAGTTTTTGTTTTCTGGAGTCCCCCTTGTAACATAATTTTTGGTATCTGTTGATCCTGCCAGTAGATCCACTATTTTTCCACTTCCTGTTCATGGTTCTAGTGAGGTATGAAAGTGGAAGGGAGCATCAAATTTTGCCATTGGCAACATAGGCTGTTTTTTCAGGCACTTTCATACATGAGTGCAATGTGTGTTTGACCGGAATGCTACGTTAGCTGCCTAACTCAATAAGTAAGAATATAATGATATACCTAATTGTAAGTGGCAGTGTTCATTTGTAGCTTTAAAAAGTTATTTTTACAACAGTTTGGTTTTCCATCAGAATACAGCTATTCTTCAGCCATGTGAAATGTCCAGTTCAATTAAATCCAACAAGGAAATGAAAGACAATGTACAGCTGTCATCTGATTTTAAAGGCAAAGAAACTAAAGGGTGAGTCTGTGACAGTATAACACACAATTCTTAAAAGTGGTATATTCTGTTTTGTATCCTAGTTTATTTCATATCATGTTAGTGGGTATGGACTGCTGCTCAGACAGAAGCTAACAGACTGATGCAGACCAAGTCTTCTTTTAAAGGGTTATATCACAATTAAAGTCACTGAAATACAGAGACATTGTACTTACCTCCAGGGATGGATTTACTCTCCCTGCCGCCCCAAGGCCAGGTTCCGTGATACGCCCCCCCTTCCCATCAATGGAGAATGGCAACCAGATGGTAGGGCGGCGGGGTTATTTTCAATTTTTTTTTACTGTTTCTTTATTTTTTTTACACTTTTTTATCATTTTTTATTTTTTATTTAATTATTTCTTCTTATTTTTTTAATTTTTATTTATTTAATAATTTTTT
>NW_017308732.1:0-79676 GCF_000935625.1 Nanorana parkeri | reverse complement strand
GTAATAATTTGTTTCTTATTCTTTTTTACTTTGTAATCACCTTTTTATTTTTTTATTTAATTATTTCATATTATTTTTTTTTTCCAATTTTTATTTATTTATTTTTTAATTTATCAATTGAATTTTTTTTCTCACCTAACTTTATTGCTATCACACAGAAGAAAACAATCCACTGTGTGATAGCAATTGGAGGTGACAGGTTCTCTTTATTGACCCTGTCACCTCCAATACAGGAGTTCTAGCACAGCACCGTGCTGGAACTCCTGTGACAGGTGAGAGGGGAAGAGCACAGCTTCTTCTCGGATCCCCGCTGCATACAGATGGGGAGAGCAGCGGGAATACAGAGAAGCCCCACCGGCGGGAGGGGAGGACATTTTTTTTTTTTTTTTAAGAGAAATTCGTTTATTAAAATCTTTTGCAAATTATAACATGATGGGCTGCAAGACTATCCAAGGATAAAAAGATGTCAAACTGCAACTGGGTATTAAGATACTATACCTATTTTTCCAGAAGAATACATTTAGCTAGAAAAGTAAATACAGTATGTGAAGAACATTACCTTTTGCCTCCATTAACACAGAACGGACATATACAGAGTTTTGCAGGATAATGGCTCTGCAAAATGTTTACAAATAGACCCCTAGATTCCCGTTCACACCTTCGCGTTCAGTGAATGCGTGGGAAACTTGGGAAAACAATGCATGCTTTGCCGCATGCTCACGGAACACATCCAAAACGTGCATCGTGCTTGAGGTGCCATTGCTAGTTAATGGGAGACCAATCTCACCCAGGCAAATGCAAGGTTTTCCCGTGCATTCACATGCATGAAAATGCACACAAACATGTACCGAAAAACGGAGAGCGAATGTAGCAGATTTTACCACATTGCATGCAACACCAAATGCGGGAAACAATTGCCTGTGAACGGGCATTCCCGCTGTGCAATGGTGTAAACGGGGACTTAAAGTACATCTAATGGCTCCTGTGTGGCAGTCTAAACAGGTCTCAAATCCAGTTTCATAAATGAAAAATATTTTTTACCTCCTTTGAGTCATCCAAATCCTTATTTAATTGTGCCTAATGCTGGGCACACACCTTACAACCATCGCAAGACTTTTGTCTTGCGATGGTTGTAAGGTAATAAAAAAACCTACGATCTGCCCATCTTGGACAGGCAGATCGTACTTGCGATGACCGCAATGCTAACCGAGTAGTGTGCGCTTGCGCACACCGGCCTGTGCGGCTTTTATCTTGCGAACATGCCACAAACCAGCCGAAAATCGTACGATGCTCGGCGGGTTTTCTAACATGTTCCTAAGATAAATGTCGTGCGACCTTACAGTAGCAGAGGTCGCACGCCTTCCACACACCTTGCGATAATCGTACGATCGCGGGATTTGCCGCGATTATCGTACGATTATCGCAAGTTGTGTGGGCACCTTTACACCCTTCCTCTCCCAAACACTGCAGCCAAAAATGGGAGGGTTTTAGCAGCACAGTCAGTTATGCCAATCCAGAAAGCAGTGGACAGGAGTTGGTCTATAGGATTGTGAATCATCAAAGGCAATGCCGATCTTCTCATCCCACTGTAGGGTAAGCAGGCACAGCCTACATGAGGGTGGCAACACTGCTTTGATGATGTAGCACGGTTGTCCCCACATCACAGGCAGCTGCATTAGGTGGACTTCACTGACAGGATCAACAACAGGTATTTCTAATACTTTGCAGAGGGACGAAGGGAAAACTAAATGTAAATGAACTTACAGTTAAGTGCTGGAGCACTTTTTTTTTTTTTTAATGGGAGGCAGTAGTCTTTAAAAGAGAACAATGGCCAAACCTATTTTGGCCATAGTTCTCTTCAGGGTCACAGGAGGACATTTACTAATGCCCTCCTGTGACCCAAAACTCAGCATATAGCATGCTATTGCCCACTATATGCTGACAGCAGAGAGCTGCACTGCAGCCAGCCAACTGTGCCAGCCCCCTCCCCGTCCGTCCCTCCAGCCAGTGCTGGGGAAACAGAGAGGGGAAGGAGGAATGCCTGGGGGGAGCGGTGACTGACAGTGAGAGTGGAAGAAGATCGGGAACTCAGTGATCAGTGGTTTATTAACACTCAATTCTCAATCAATAGAGCCGATGTGTGACAGCTTCAGTGTCAGTTGTCGGCTCTAATTATTGGGATTAATATATTTTGCTCTACCAATAATTTTCCTTAAATGACTGGGCCACTTGATCAGACTCAGAAGTAATGTTTTTCAATGTTATTTGGGGATTCACTGATAATAATAATAATAATAGAAAGGCTAATAGGGGTCCTTTGTTACCTCTATATGGGCTCATGATCTTTAACCATGTAACAATCTAAACCATCATGTAAGCTATGTGTTCAAAGGAATCGAAGGTAAAAGCTACAGTAGAGGATAATGTGCTGCTGTTTGTGTAACATTAGGAAGGAGTGCAGACCTTAGCAAATTGTTATTGTTGACCAAACTCATGTTCTAAAGCATTTTTATTTCTTATTAGATATGAGCTGTGTGATTATTCTTCAAGTCCAGCTCCTCAATTGCATGCAGCACAAACTGAATGTGAACATGATATTGGACCACAGGTACTAAAACTGTTGTATCTATTGTGTGATTCTTTGTACTCTAAAGTGTATCTAACCCAAGAACAAAGCTGAATTATATTGCAGCTTACCAGGCCTTAGATGTAGTAGATCCATAAGTTTTGTTTTAAACTCTTTTTTTAACCTTTTCTCCCCATCAGCTCTGCCCCAGGATCTTCCAATTGCTCTTCACATTTGTATGTGTGCATGCGTGGGGATACATGGTATTTTCTAGTTCATGTTATCAAACTTAAATTTTTTAAAACCTTTTTTCCCCCTTATTGTTATTACAAGGGGGCTGACAAAACAGCCCAGAGTTTGTGTTCATTCCCAGCACTGCTGCCAGCGAATTACATATGTTGCTGGCAGTTAAAGAATTAATGTATTCTAAGAAACGGATTTTTACGGTAAGCCAAAAATCCTATTTCTTATTTATAAATTAAGGGACACAGGATGTAATTCAGGTACATAGGAATGTCCAAAAGCAATCCAACCGAGGTCCAAGTTATCAATCGGTTATGTATCCTCCCAAACCTCTGCAGAGTTTGAACAGTCCATTGGACATTGGTCAGTGTGGAGGTCCGGTATTCTTTATGGGGGTGTTAGCACGTTTGGCAACATGAAGCAGGATAGTGGTAGAGATTGAAGTTTTAGCTTGCAGCGCCTGGATACCATGTTTTGGGACCAGGTGACCATGAGGACCAACAGACTTCCCTCACACTGACAAGTTGGGACGCCTCTCTTTGTGAGTAGGACTTGTTCACAGTTTTGGATTTGTGGGCCCATGTAACGATCGTGGCTGCGCTCCAACGTGGAGCGCAAGCCGCGGGACGGAAGTAGAGGAGCCGATGCGTTCCAGAGTGGAACGCATCAGCCCCTATGACGTCAGCAGCTCCTCCCACACCTCCCCTATAAAAGGCTGACAGAAAGATCAGTATGGCGTTCCACTATTGCCAGTGAACGCCAGCTGACAACCAGAGATCCCTTTCTTGGACTATTGGACCTGTTACCTGGAAGAACCCTCTTTGTGCTAGGACATCGAATAGCAAGTATAGCTCAGTCTGAGACAGCCTGTCCCAGATAGAGCTCTCTGAAAGTCATTACTTTTGATCTCATGCAAACTGCTGTTTGGACTGCCTAGTTTCCATCTGAGCCACACCAGTTAAAGGGGAAGTGCTGATATTCCTTTTGTGTGATACTCCTTACCAAAGTCTATTATTTGTGCCTGCTTGAATCAAGTGCTGATAACTCTTCTTGTTGGTACACCTTATCAAAGTAGTACTATAATTGAACCCGCTTGAACCACACATAACAGTTGTAACCCAGGTATGCTGTAAATACCCTGGGGCTACTCGTGTGCATCACCACTTAACCCGAAGTAATTGCGGCACATGATGGTAGAGCTCCTAACTCTCCGTTTATATTTGAGAGTGACGCCTGGAGCTCGACCCTGAAGCCGTACCCTTAAACAATTTCACCTGAGCTAGGCACACTCCGCAGCTGAGATTCATATATCCTGACCTAGCCGTTACAGCCCAGGACTTATGGTGGAACTGGATCTCAGGCTTTCCCTTGGATTTGTAGGCCTGAGAGAAACAAAAGGAACTCCTCAGTCTCAGATGCAGAGGATTTTCTGGACTGAGGCTTAGCCTTCTTTGCTTGGGCAAAAGGGTGCCCTTTTGCCAAAGGGTGCCCTTTTCTTCATAAAGTTGTTCAGGTATTCTCCAAAGAACAGTAAAAGCAGTAGTGTGTTATCATGCCTTGTGGTCCCCACCATGAAGAATAGGGAACATGTAGGCAGGATCCATAGAACATGCCCCCTGCAATGGTCTTCACCCTCCCAATGGCCATACTCTCTAGGGAGTCTCCAGGGACACTGTTCCACCAGATTGTGTCTTGTATTTGAAAAGACTCTGTTGCTAACTTGCAACATACATCAAAGATGTCTATGAAAGCATATCTAGCAGAATCTAGTGCTCCAAGTCTGTGCCAATAATCAGCCAATCCGGAAAGCTTTAAAATGACTGCAGTGACTCCACAATTGACTCATAAATCTTGCTACAAAGGTGAGAAAAGGGATTGCATCTGTCAGAGGAGAGAAGATGTCCATTCTCCTAAGGACACTATCAAAAAACAAGGCATGTTGGGACTGGCAGGTCCTTACGGCTCTGTTTGCCAATGTCCAGACTTCTGAAAGGCAGCTGCATAACCCAATGTACCTGGATTTTATTATATATATATATGTATATATATATATATATACAGGTGAAACTCGAATAATTAGAATATCGTGCAAAGTTCATTTATTTCACTAATGCAACTTAAAAGGTAAAACTAATATATGAGATAGACTCATTACATGCAAAGCAAGATAGTTCAAGCCGTGATTTGTCATAATTATGATGATTATGGCTTACAGATCATGAAAACCCCAAGAACCCCAAATCCACAATCTCAAAAAAGTAGATTATTACATGCAATCAATAAAACAAGGATTGTACATAGAACAATATCGGACCTCTGAAAAGTACAAGCATGCATATGTACTCAGTACTTGGTTTGGGCCCCTTTTGCAGCACTTACTGCAATTACTTTTGCATGATATTCTATTTATTCGAGTTTCATCTGTACAGCATATATCTAGAGTGAGAGAGACAGACACACACTTCTTTTCTTACCTTATTTACCAGTGCAAAAGAAAGCATTGCTGTGTACAGCTAGCATGTCGTTTTTTACCTTCTATCAGTTTTTGGCAGTCACATTACAGAAAAATGATTGCTAATTAGTTTCTGCAGTTTAGTGCGCATTGCACATCACCCTTTGCTTTCTCAGTCAGCAAGTCTTGACTCTTAACTTTCGCTGTGGAGCATATTTTTTTCTCACTGATCTGAACATTTTTGTCACATCGCCCTCTCTCCCTGTTCTGCTTCATGCTCCACATAAAAAGGTCACTTCCATAACCTGCCAAGGACTGTACTGCAATGCCAAGCAAGAGACTCATAATTCACTCATAAATATTCAAGACTGTGGCCTAGATTTAGATGAGAGTATCATGGAAGAACAGTCCTGCGTTGTTCAGAGATGTAACAAGTAGTTTATAAAAGTCAGGCATATGAATATGACTATAGAGGGCATCTTTTTCGAATTCAAACCCAGTTGAACTTTTGGGAATAAATATTTATTTTAAAGGAGGATGCATGAAAACTATTTAAAAAAGGTCTTATTGTTATGTTCTTTATAAACGGCCCCCGTGCTAGTTGAAACATATCTTCCCTTGGCAGCAGGGTTCAGAGAAGGACCACTGCTCTTTGTGAAAAAAGGAATGTCTCAGCAGCCCTTGATTTGGTGATTGCAGAACTCTGGCTGTTACTTAGCCAGGGGGGTTTCATGTAGCATGCATTTTTGGCTAAGGATTAAATCGGGCTTTGAATTAACTCTCCACTAACATTTCTATACCTGTAGCTTGATGGAGTGCAGGATTAGGGCCACATACGGCCCCCAACGTTTTTTTAGCCATTATGTTGCCCAAGGCAAATTCCTATAAGTGTCCAAACAATGCCTCAAGTTTTCAACTATAAATATGAAATAAATATGTGCAGTGTATATTGTTTTGGGTGAAAGACTGTAGTACCTATAGATGGTGGAAAAGTAGAATCTTATTTTTATATTAATACTTGCAATTGGATAGAGCAAACCTGTTTACCACCAAATGGAATACCCAGTATCTGTATTTTCTCAATGTGACAACGAAGAAATATGGTACCAGTACACCTTGAGTCTTTGTTGCAAAGTCCAATTTTTAATAAGAAGAATCACATTTCATCGCAGAGACCACATATTAATACAACGTTGTGGGGCTGCGCACAATTGCTTAATTAGGCATGTGATCTTGGGGTCTTGGACAGCTCCAAAACATTGCATTGATGTGTGCACTTTTTACTGAGATGTGATTTTCTGATAAAGGATTGGATATCGTAACAAAGATCCGGGGTGTGCTGGCGACATGTTTCTTCTGTATCTAATACAGATACCAGTCAGGGGTTGCTGCTGGTACCTAATGTATTGCTTTTGAGTGATAGTGTGGTACAGGATGTTGAATGTTAATACCGATACCAGTTAGGAGTTGCTATAACACCCTAAAACTCTAATGGTCAGTTCCAGTATGGTGTTTGAAGGGAATACACTGATCACTCCAGGTGACAGTACTGAGACAGTTAGCTATGGTACATGGGGAGTCCATAGAGGACTTTTCTTTCATTCGCAGTGGCTAAAAAAAAAGGCATGGGGGAGCAAAAGGAAGGTAAGTATACATATGCAGAGGGCTGTTGTCTGTTGCTTTGCCTCGCATGGGCAAACAAGATTCACTTCAAGGATTGATTTACATGTTAACAGAGAGGGCTGCTATAATACTGGAGACATTTGTCAGACACTGCCATGTAAGATGGGCTTACCATGAGGGCAGCATTGTATAGGGATGACATGGTAGCTGGACTTTATCAGACACCCCAGAGACACTGCCATAAAAGCTGAATATTACAAGGAGACTACATGTTACCAGGGACAATGCCATGAGGTGCGTGTTACTTGGGACCATCCTATAAGCAGAAAAGTGTAATTTTTCATTTGCCAGAGTTATCCTCAGCATTAAAGTCAAGGATGCAAACATAAACCTGTTGGTTTCCCTGTGCATCAATGTAAATTTACGAAGTAGTTATTATTTATATTGATGTGTAAATACTGTGAATTACATTGACTACCCATAATAAAATTGGCTTGCTGGTAGAAGATAAAATGAAGTATATTACTGATTATGGAAAACTATTCATTATTAACTTGTTTATAAGTGGATCAATAAACAGTGATGGACAGTTAACAATGGCAACCAACTAGAAAGCAGGTACTCAATTTAGTCAGCCGAATGCTGCTAAAAGGGGATTTGTGATTGGTAGTATCTTGTAACTGCATAATTTTGTCCTTTATGAATAATAATAATAATTGCATATTATTTACCTGTGAAAGACTGCTGCTAGGTGCTGCCATATTGAATGTGAAGTCAGCAGCCCCAACTGTCACACAACTTACAATCAATAATATTCCCCTTTGCTCTTCTTCCTTTGCTACATAAAAGGTCATGTAGGGAGTTGATGAGAGGGGCGGATGAGCTTTGACAGAACAGAGAATAATTAGACACCCCCAGAGAGAGTGGGGTTGTGCTAAGGAATGAACTCTTCCTGTAGCAGTAAAATTTTGTAGCAAGTTCAAAGGCACAGTAAAAATAGATTCTGGAAAGGAAAAACATTGCAATTAAACAGTTAAAATATTTGATTTTCCTGTGCTTTTACCTGCAATTTTTAAGTTGGTGACAGGGGCTCTTTAAATAAACCCAGAAATATGATACCTATCAGCAAAAGTGAGAATTCTTTGTTAGAGCCCATACAGTACATATGACTGTATTGTGGCAAGATTTCAGATGTATTCTATTCGTTATTCTATGCCTTTGAATTATAGTGTATGTATAGCCAGTTTTGGGTAGAGTAGGGGTTAGAATCCCTGCCAAATGTGTATTTCTGTCTATGTCTCAATAGAGAGATTATGCCTCTCAATTCGTCCTTTTGGCTATTGTACTCTATGGTTTCCTAACCATAAAAAGTTAGGAAATCCAAAATTGTGCAGTTGTCCCAAGAACAAGAGGTGAAAGTACATTTTCCAATAGGGACATCTTTTCTAGGGACAGCTGTCTAAGAGGGGAATTCCTGTTCTGTCATCATGACAGGAAGTGAAGGGAAATTTCCACAAAAAGACAGACAGCAAAAAAAAAAATGATAGAGGTTTGTATTCCTCCGTGTTCTATGCAAAACTGAAAAAATGGGTATACATATATTTAGCCAGTGCTTGACCAATTCACTGCCAGTGTGCTTAAGTTGTCACTTGTCAATAATCAAGATGTGTGGGTACATTCAGTTATCCCAAGCAAACGTATTCATTTGTGAGTAACTTTCTTCTTTATGTTCTTAGGTAGAAAGTGCTCAGGATTCAAAAAAGCAAAATATTCAGCTGGATAAATGTGAAATAGATCTGTCCCAACTGGAACAGGAGAATTCAGTCTTACGGGATTCCGTGGAACTACTAAGCAAAGAGATTTCCAAATGCCAGCAAGAGGCAATGGGTGTAAAAGAAAAGCTAAGCAGGTATTGGGCTTGTACATATAGACGACATGGACACTACTGAAAATGCAACTACCAGACAGTTTAAAGTGCAACTGAAGTCAAGGCTCTTTTTTTTTTAGCTTTGAATAGAGTGGAGAGGGATTAGAACCCTTGTCAGGTTTTTATTGCTGGCTGTGTCCCCATTACGGAGATTCACCCTCTCTGTTTTTCCTGATGATCTTTATTACATAAAGTGAAAGAAAATATCAAATATTTGGTTGTCACTATTGGCAACTACTGTTGACTATTGAACAGGAAGTGAAAGGAAATCTCCCCAATGGGACAGAGATGGCAAAAAAGCCAACAGGGGTTATAAGCCTCCCTTACTCTAAAAAAAAAGTTTTAGCTTCAGTGCCACTTTATGTCCAAAATCAGACATCTGGTAATCGCTTCTCGGCCTTTTGGCTAAGATCAAGTGTAGTATCTGTTCTTATCAGTTTCCGGTGGGGAAAAGAACCGTGCTTTTCGGGTGGATGGTTACTTAGTACTCGCTGGAGTGAAGGTTCGTGCTGGGCTGCTTCCTGTGAGAGGGGGGACAGCCTGGTATACAGCCTCCTGATGGAGCAGGTGCTTGCTTGGTCTAGCCAGAGGGTTCGGGGGCGGCAGAGGCCCGTGGTGGTGTGCCCCCTGGAGATTGCGTTCCAGGGGTGGCAGAGAATTACACTGGGTGTGGGACCCCAGCACTAATTCACTGGCACAAAGTCATGGCACCTATTGCATTTTCTGCACAACGCCTCTTAGACAGGCCTTATGGCTAGTCTGGGGCAATATTTTTGCACTCCCGCCCCTAAGGCTTGTTAGCATGGTGCACTGGCACTTTAGATTTATTTAAGCACTATATGCATGATTGGCACTTTTTGATTGACAATTTACCCACAGGTGCGGAGGGTGCGGGTACCTTCGGGGCCCATTCCTGACGTGGGGAGGAGATTCTGTGCCCTTATATAGGGTTCTCTGTCTCCTCCCACCTGTGGGGGGTTTCCCTTCGGGAGATCCCCACAACCTAGTACCGTGAGGGACCTGTTTCGGCAGGTCCCCAAAGGATCGGGGTCCGCCGGCCTTCGGGTTGGTGGACCATACTATTCCTAGCCACTGTCTGGAGCCTTGCGCCTCCGGGGTCGGGAAATTGTGGCCCCTTCTTAATTGAAGGACCAAGCACCCATGTACACGTTTTTGTGTGTTGTGATTTCACAATTCACTTTTTTTGTTCACAGGGGATTCATTTTCGAGCACGCTCCACGGGCTTTAAAAAAAAAAAAATCAGACATCTGGTAATGTTACCTTTTAAATCAGGAGGTATTTTGTGCTGTTGCCTTCTGTTGTCTTGAACTGCTGGATGTTTTCTGTCTACGTAAATGAAATGCACACCAAACACTACACCTTACCTTCCTGCAGGGCTTCACTGCTGTCTGGAATTAGGTACTGTGGAAATCAGGCGATTTGAAATGGCCCAAACCTTTTTGGCCATACTTCTCTTAAGGATCACAGGAGGACATATACTGTACTATTTCCTCTTGTGACCCAGAACTCAGCATACAGCGGGCTATTGCTCATTTCCCGATCCATAGAGCCGACTAGTGACATTAAAGCTGTAATTATGGGCAAAAGTGTACTTTACACACCCCAAAATTCTCTTTTAACACTGTGAAACTATTTATGTGTTACTAGACATATTGTTTGGTTGTTACATCCTGCTGGAACCTTTTTGTTTTTAAGAATACTGTTTTAGCTACATGTATTTGTTTTTTGTTTTTTTTAACAATCTTTTGTTTCATGGAAGAAATCAAGAAGAACTTAAACTAAAGCAAAGAATTGAATTGGACTCATTAAGGCAAAGTCACCAGCAGGAGATCCAGTCCATAGTGTCCAAGTTTAGCAGCGCTCAGACATTCCTTCAGGCGAAAATTGTTACCTTAGAAGCTGAGTAAGTTCATACTAACTTGGTTTGGTTTGGAACTGTGCTATTTTTTACTACAAGATCTCATTGTTAATAGAAGAATGAAATCTACAGGTGAGATTTGACTTGTCGGTATTACTACACTGAAAACTCGCAGATCCTGGAGATATTCCTCATGCTTATTCTTTGTAGAAAGATGATTTCTTCCCTGAGGGAAACAATGGTCTGCTGCATTGACCATTAGCAATATATGTTCATATTTTTTTGTGTGTAGCAGTTTGTGTTTAAACAAATTAAAAAATCTCACTATGACTCAGAAATTGTATAGCTAGAATAATACAGCTAGAAAGAAATGACATATTCCCAAGGCTATTTAGAACAGAGAAGTGTTCTGCCCCTAGCTCCTGTGTAGGAAAAGTCCATCCAAATAATATTCAAGTATTCAAAATAAAATGATGAACATTCCTAGAGGAAAATCACCATAGCTGAATCCATTACTTGACCTTTGCTTAACTTTAACCTCAGTTATCTGCATGGTTCAGCAGGATAATTCAGTATTTGTACTTCATAGGCATTTTGGTAGCATTCATCCTACACTTTGAAGTCTACATCAGATCACGCAAAGATGTGCAGGAGAAGGAAGATTGGTCAGTAAAAGAAAGATTGGTCAGTAAGAGGAAGACCAGTCAGTAAGAATCAGACAATCTCTTTCCAGCACTTCCATTAATCAGTGATGGACCAGCAGAACTACATTGTTACTGCAGAACTAAAAGAGGTTAACCTACCTCTCTTGTACCCCCCAAAACCCAAATAGGGATTTCAAGAACTAAAGTCAACCTGGGCCCCACTCTTGCACCTCACTATTAGTCAGTGAGGCTGCCCATCACCTTAAAAGACCAATGGTGCGGTACCTTGTGCCACTTCACTTTATACCTTTCCAATTGTAAGATCGAGTACCCCAATCTTCATGGCTCCTCGGGTGTTCTCCAAAGCACATATGTGTATCTTGAAGTGCCTGTTTTTTATGTCTGGCAGTGATTTACCGATTTTAAAGTGAAGATGTTCACTGTAAAGTAAGCATTTAAAATGTCTAAAATAGTGTTATTTGGTTTATCTGTCAATCTAGTTATGAGAAATGTGACAGCACTCATGACCGCCAAATATTTTCATAGCATTTCTTACTTTTCAAAGATGATATATTTTGTGCTTTTTTTTACAGTTAACTTTTCAGTTGACATTTGTTGTTAGAATTTCCTAATCCTAATCTCCTGAAAATAAATAGAAACCAAAATGATTTGTTTTCAGGTATTAGGTTCGTGTTTCAGGATTTCTGTATTGCTGAAGACATCTGTAGCTGAACATAAGAGATTTTTTAAATCAGACTTCAAACTGTTTTCTTATTTAATGTATACAGGCTGAAAGAGATGGAGGATAAGGAAAAGCATCAGCCACGGACGGAGGATCTACAGTTCATAAACAGCTTGCAGGATAAACTGTCCGATAAAGATCAAATTATTAAACATCTGCTGGTAAGATTATCCTCTTATAATCATTATTTCTCATGAAAGTACACCAGTTCAGTATCACCTTTTTTTCTTTTGGATTTTACTGCTTTGCAGAAGAATAAGGGACTCCAACCAGAATAATCTTAGATCATTTCTGAATGCATTTCCTGATTTTGAGCTTCATAAATACCTGATAATGAATTAATGTTGTGAGTTCCTTTACAAAAGCAAAAAGAAGTGTCTTTCATCAAATGCAGTAAACAGTGGGCTCGATTTGAAATCATATTTAATGTTGCCTCAAGGTAGGCATGTCAACATTCCAGACTAAGAAGAAGGGGAGTTTAGTGGTTTGCTGACTTATAACTTTAAAGCAGTCCCAAAGTGAAGATATCACTTTAGATACACAGTTCCCCCATGTTGCTTTCATAAAATAACAATGACAACCCTGACTGTTTGCTGGCACTGTCCATGGTGTCACAGTCTCAAGCAGGGCAGCCAATACTTGCTTCTGCCAAACAAAGAACTCCCCTTGGATGTGTCAGAAAAGCAGTGGTAGTGGAATATGATCGCCTAGATTCTACTAAATCAATGAATAGCTGTGATCAGTGGCTTGAAAAAAAAATGTGACCTCCCCATTACTACCACTGGGATTCCTATCCTCCCCTCTGCACCACTGTCCTGCCTGTTAGATCCATCCCCCTGCACCACCACCAATCTCCAGATGCTCTGTGCAGCTGCAGTGTGCTCTGTGTCCCCTCCGGTCCCCACTGCCTGTACCAGAAGTGACAGCGGGGATAGGTGGGGGACACTGAACCAGCAGAGTGCAGTTACACAAAGGATCTGTAACAGAAGGCTGGGGTGGTACAGAGACAAGGATCTGAGAGGTGTTGTGGCGGTGCATGGGGGAGGAGATGAGGGTCACTACTGAGAATGAACACAGTGAATGGTCAGTGCTGATAACTCACTGTGTCCATTTATAACAGAACTGATTTTGAACAGCGAGTCACATGTTTTGTTATTAGTTATTTTTTTGAATGGACACAGGAGCGATCAGCGCTGATTGCTTCTTTGTTCATTCATAACTGAACAGATAGCAAACATATGACTTAGTGCTTACTATGATTGAACACAGTGAGTGATTAGTACTGATATCATACTGTGTTCCATGGGGCAGTGCGTTCTGGTCAGAATTGGACCGGAACGCACTGCTTGCTTTGCGGCCGGCTCACTTTTTTGCTGGGCTGGAGGGGGCGTGGCAGGCCATTGAAGTGAATGGCACCGTAGCCACGCCCTGTGGCCGCAATGCGACCGCCTGCACAGGTTTGCAAGGGACATTGTGCCTGCAGTGCGTTCCGGTGCGATCAAAATAGTTTTGATCGCAAAAAAAATATATGGGGTCTCTTTAGACACCTAATATTTCCCCAAGGTCCCCACTACTGTAACAATAAAAATAAACAAACATGTAAAAACATGAAATAATGTAAAATTAAAAAATAGAACTAACGCCTCAGCATATTTCTGCTGTATGCATGAAACTGTACACCTGTTACGTACATACAGAGATGGATGCGTTGCCCTGCATACAACCTGTCTGTGTCCATGTTATGTATATTCTATTGCACTCCTGACTATAAAATCCCAACTGAATCAATGGTTGGTGCTGCAGTGATGACCAAATGGTACCACGTTAAGAGCAATTAAATGAAGAATCACCGGCACTCCAACGGTGAAGCAATACGTCTTTTTTTGACGGATGTTCACAATATCATAAAGCAAAAAACAACAACAATGTAAATTACATTGTTTGCCTGATGAAGGGACCTCATGCGGTTCCTAAATGTCATTGTTGTTGTTTGCTTTGTGATATTGTGAACATGCGTCAATAAAAGACATATTGCTTAACAATTGGAGTGCTGGTGATTCTTCTTATTACTGTCTGTGTCCGTGGACACCCATACATCCCTATATGCATGTCACCAATTGGATGTGCGGTTACATGTGTATAGCAGAGTTATGGTGCTTCTTAACACCTTATGGCCCTTTGCAGTCTTGAGGCCTCATCCCCCCACATGCAAGAAAAATAACACAGATACATTATACATGCTTTACACAGATTGTGGTAATGCATGTTATGTGTGTTGGTGTTCTGCATAGTACTAACACACTGAAGTTCCATTTACACCAAAGGAGGCTAAAAGTGGAGCGCAGGGCCTGACAGTGAAAGGGATAAAGGACACATGTGCTTTCATAACCCATCTCCACACCTAATTCATCAAATTAGAAAATATATGCACAGACCTCAAATACGGATGAATGGTTTTCTCAGCCATGGCTTGCGCAGTGTACATAGACTGCAGCACTGTAGCTATTCTCTAAAATGCCATATATACACATGCCCTGGTCATAGAGAATACTGGCAGTCTCTGGACTTCCCTATCCAACTTCCCTGTGATGATTCCAGTCTATGCTCCATGTATAGCTTGTTTAGCAGCTAATAGAGTCTCCCTATCCACCTTATAGTATAGTGAGCACTTACAGGATTGCTGTTCAAGGTTGTAACTATAAACAGCCGCCATAACTATGGATTTTCTATAACCACTCTATTTCATGCACATTGTTTAAAATGCATGAGCATTCTCTTTATGTCATTGAATACTTTTTTTTCTGGCTTATACATCATGATATATCCCGATACTCCCGTACTGCCCTGGCTTCTCCAAAATCTAGACATGGTTTCTACGGGTTACTGAACTTGACACATCATTTCACTTAGCACTGCTTTGTGAAGTCCATGGCTAGCATGAAGAAAGTTCTAAATAATCTGCCAATATTGTGGTAGTTTAAGTCTAAACTCATTACCGTACTGTAAACACTAGATGGCAGAACAGACTTTATTAGAGAAGCTGCTTTGTTCTGTTGTGTGTTGCTAACCTTATGATCGAAATTGCCTAGAAGGTGACAGGCATGATGTAAGTTTAACACTCTTATTTGTCAAGAAAGCCAATGTGTAAATGCATTTGCAAACAGCTTTAAGTGGCTTATTAGTATAGCAACTGAAGAGAAATAGATGTGCAAGATACACCATGAATAGAAATGTTACAGTGGCCAAGGTATTTCTATCCATGGATATCAATGTAGGAATAAAAGAGGTTATTTTATAACTTATTATTTTCTAATAATTAAAGCATATATATATAACCCTCTTTCTTCCATGATGCACCACAGGGTGCCTGTGTGACCAGTCATGAGGTCTGATTCATGTCACATGGGGTGGGTAGAGAGTCCAAAGCTCTGTGTTGGCTCTGACCAAATCAACTTGGAGCATGCACAGAGCTTCTTCTCTTAAATCAGGCAGAGGAATAGGACATCATGAGAGCAGCGGAAGGTGAGTATACCCAGCTGAGGGTCAGCAATTAAGTTAACCTTTCCAATAGAATATAAAACAACTTGTGGTATAAATTACGCCACATACACCTTGGATTACGTTTGGTGTTACACTAGTCACAAACCATACTGCTCAGTATATGTACCGTGTTTCCCCGAAAATAAGACACTGTCTTATATTTTTTTTGCCCCCAAAAAAACGCACTAGATCTTATTTTCAGGGGATGTCTTTTTTTTTTTTTAATGTGCAACAAAATGTGCAACAATCCAAAGTTATCTGGTATCACCGCCTGTCACAGTAACTGGCGCTATAGAGGAAGTATCGGCTAATGCGGCTCTTCTCCCTCCACCGCCGCAGCCTTGCTTTCGACAGCGCCGACTTCCTTTGCCATCAGGGACGATGGTAGCAGCGGTGTAGCAGTGGGGACATCAGACAGTGGACAGCGCGGTAAAGTACGGTACCATTTACCAATACACATTACAGTTCAGTACCATTACATTAAGCCAAAGGTAGTCAAACTCCGGCCCTCCAGCTGTGGTGAAACTATCATTGCCATGATGCTTCTCTCTCCAGGAGTCATGTCTGTGGCAGTGAGAATCTTGCAATGCCTCATGGGATTTGAAGTTGCACCACAGCTGGAGGGCCGGAGTTTGGCTACCCCTGAATTAAGCAGTGCCTTCAGGGGGACAGCAGTTGGTGAAGTATGGTACTGGAGTGCTCCCTGTCACTGCGCTGGCCGGAGGGAGTCCCCTGTCACCCCCTTAATACAGTATGTCCCTGCAGGCTGATACCATCTCTCCTGCTCTTCAACTTCCCCCTCACATGCTACCACCAAACTAGGTCTTATTTTCGGGGTAGGTCTTATATTACAGGAATCTTGAAAAATAGTGCTAGGTCTTACTTTCGGGGGAGGTCTTATTTTCGGGGAAACAGGGTAGTATGTGAAAATACATCACCTCCTTGGTTTTTCATATACTATTCTCTAGCGTTAAAGCAGAAAGTCTGCATTACTCACCTACCCTACAGGAATACATGTCTGCGGGTTCCCTCACCAATATCAACACCCTCTTCTTGGTTAGGAGTCTTCAGATATCTTGAATGGCAAGCCCGGGAAGGCATAACTCCTAGCTTGTGCATGGGAATTAATTTATCCCAACAATGAGGCACCGACTTTGGACTCTACCATTTGTGGCGGCGTCCCTGTTTTCCTTGATAGGGTTCACTTTTGGTCATTCCCCATAGTGGATCCGCAACTCATCATTGGAGCCACTAGTCTAAAGGATAAGGTTCCACCCTTCCTTTTCACAGCACACTCAACCAGATCATTTGACTTTTCAGCATTAGGCATCTGTTTCTCAGATTTGCAAGGCTGCCACCTGGGCTTCTCTTCACATATTTGTTAAATTTTACCAAATGGATGTTCAGACTTATCTGATGCCAGGTTCAGTTGTAAGGTACTTTAGGCTGCTCTCTGAGTATATTTGAGCCCTTCTTTTGACCAGTTGGTTGCATGGGCCTGTTGGCATCTGCAGTGTTGCCCACCCCGTCAGTTGGACTGCTTTTGGCTGTCCTATGGTTCCTGAATGAAATCCTGTGTCAGGATCTGGATCTGATTCCAGGGCCTCTGCTGTATATGACAGCGGTTCTACCTGCTGATCCACCTTGTATAGCTCCTTCCCTGATCTCCTGTGTAATCCTCAGTTAAAGCCAGTTTTTTGCTGAACTCTAAATTCTTTGCTGCTCCCCATGCCTCTGCACTTCCTGTTTGCCCAATTATTGTGCTCTTGACTATATCATGCTTCCTACTCCTACTGCAATACAATCCCCTCATACTGCTATTTGTCTTCCACTTAATACCTGATACCTTTGGCTACTGACCTCAGGTTGATCTTTGACTACGATTCTGCCTGCTCCTGTACTACTACTGTCTGCTTGTGTACCAAACCCAGCCTGTTATATCATGAATTTGCCTGCTGTTTCAGCTACTGGACTCTGTGCCTGATTCCAGATCGTGACTTAATATACGATTAAAAAAACAGGATTTTTGTCTTACCTGTAAAATCCTTTTTTTTTAAATACATTACAGAACACAGGTCCCTCCCCTCTGCTTGTTTTGGCCCACTCCTATTATTGCTTGCTAAAAAAAAACTAAGTCACTAATATGTATTCCATTCTATATGTCATGCAGCTGGGATTGCTTGATAATATACTACTTATTGGAAAATATAATGGTGTAAACTGGGATTCCCCAATAAATGCTGTCTTGATATCATAAAAATGGAGTTTAGCATTGTTTTATCTACCCCTTTAGAACAGTCTTTGCCACAGTATAATTACACAATACTACTGTTACAGTATATAATGTTATCTGAAAAAGTGGCCATTGCAATATAAAACATCCATTGCTGTTGTTGGAAATCTAGGAAGACAGAGAACACTCCCATTCATATAATAAAGATTTAAAGCATTATTATTATTATTATTTTCCAGGAAGTTCAAACCTTTGATGATGACATTGCAATGCCGCTTATTCAGGAAACACACAGAAGTCAGTCGTTTTCCTGCAATCCAAATGGTGGTAGTTTAACACCCACAATGAAGGTAAAAATCTTAAGGTATCTTATGTTTTATCTGTGTTTGTATGTGATTGTCATCAGCAACTGTATATATTTTCAACATCTGCTTATCCAAATGTATATCATATTACAAACATGTTTAATGCTTTAAAGAGCTCATTGAATTGAATGAAGAGGGTAGCCATAGACATGTACTCATCCTTAAAGTAGTGCTGCCATGAGAGAAGTACAGAGGCTGCTATTGCTAGGTATGTTTTTTAAATTACTTGCTGACAGACCTGGAACATGCACGTTGTAAATGTGAGTGTCAGAATGTCTTATCCCTATACTTGATTCAGATCAGTAACTCAGGAAGCATAAAAGCTAGAGCATCATAATGACAGCCTGGCAACCTGCATTTTCAGAAATAAGTCATCAATGGCAGCCTCAATGAATCTCTCATGACAGATTTTCTCTAAAGCAACCCTGTGCTTTGCCCATGTAGGTTCACTTGAAAATGAACAGGGCACAAGGCACGACAGGCAGAACAGGGCACCTCTGCCGAGGTTTGGAGATTAAAGCACAAGCAGTAAATGGGCTTTAAAACAAGCTATCCCTGACCTCTCTAGCTGCATCTACTTTGATGTCACTCATTCTCAAACATCACAACAAAGGCTCTAAAGTCCAGTTCAGTTGGTATCAAACAGCTTAAAAACAGCTCCTGTATGTTTACATTAGAGGGCTGTCAAGCTGCTTAGACTTTACTTCTACATAATATAGCTGAGATTTCAATGGTTTCTTTACCTTTGAAGATGAATTTCTCCACTATGCCTATTGTTGCAGGTTCAGAATCAGGGCTTGTGTTTTACTACCTGTTCAGAACATTTAAATGCGTTAGTGTTCATAGCCTTGGCACTGCTTCACTTACTAACAAAATGCATAAAGTGCAAGCAGCTATAACAGGCAATTCTCTGGGAGTTTTCATGGAGGATTTTAAAAGGTAACTTCACCCTTAGTGAAGATGTCCTTGATAAAGCCCCCACCCGCCTGAGTGCAGACAACCTGAGTTTATATTAGCTTTAGCCCCAATCCAGGGAATGTTCCAGGTAAAATTGTCTATTAAGTCAGCTATTAGTATGAAAATATTGTAAGGCATGCTGACTGTAAAGACAAGTTTTTTTTTTTATTGTTTTACTTGCAGAAAAAGAAGTTGGGTGAGATAACAACCCGTGTGATCAGTGTTCCCAATCTGGCAGCTTATGACAAAACCTTTACAAACAACAGTGTCAGCTCGAAAAAGCCATCAAGTCCTATAAGGACGTCTCCCAGCGTAGTTCACAGCATGAAGCCTGGCTATCCTTTCCGACAACCTGCACAGCTTCTAGATATCATCCGGCCAAATAGGTAACAATGTTCAGCTGTTGTATCATAACAAAGGAATGATGGTCATACAGATCCTTTTGCCTTCACTTTTTAATCCCCTAAAGTAAACCTATATTTTTTTAAAGATTCATTCAAGACAACAAGTGAAACCAGACAGTTAATTGCATTGAACACCCCATTCTGAGTTTGCTCTCCTCAGGGGTGGGGTGTGTCTCCCTCTGAAATCTATGTGTGCATACAAGTATTTTACCATCATGTTTTTTTATAAATGTTTCTATGTATTTATGATACTCATTTTGTTTGATTGAAGGCGGAACCCTGCCAGTGTACCCTTGAAAACAGAGGTAAAGGAACAAGAGTCCAAACGCCCAGAATGGTTTACAAAGTATTTTTCATTCTGAGAAGAATACAGAGCTGAAGTCACCACTGAGCCGATGAATGATCTGTATTACTACAATGTACACATTTCACTGCCATACATGTTATGTTGTAAATTTTAATTTTGTTAATAAAATAATGATGTGAGCTTTTTCATTAAATTAAATTGCTTCTTGGTAATAAAAATGCAAGAAAGTACTGCCAGGCATTTTATCTTCTTTTTTATTTTCTTGTTTTCCTTGTGGTAGCACTACCTGCTCAGAATTTATACATACCCTTCTGAAAATTTTTAGATACTTTCAAATTTTTGTAGGGAAAAAGTCTAAAGCTGGCCATACACCTTACAATTATCGTTCAATTTTTTTTTTTGTCCTGTCATCAAACCCCTGTTCAAATTCCGCTCAAATACCCCATCATGCACAGACCTATATTGTTTTCGATTATCGTTTGTTAGCAATACTAACTGGCCAAATTAATTTTGTCGATCAACAGAATGGATTTTTATTTGCCCATGTGCAGTGTTCATGTTGCAACTTTTGTTTTACGAAAACGCCACTAATCCATTGATTTTGATCCATTTCGACAAAAGTTTTTTTAAATAATAAGTGTTTATTAAGGGTTTTAACACAATTAACATGAAAGACATGTAAACATGGAGATCAATGTAATACAGAGTCACGTAAATACACTCCATCGTGAGAAATAGGCATATGCATGTATATAGATACATTCAGCTCCTAAAACACGGGGATACACAGATTGAATCAAGTATTGTATGGTAGGTGTCATATTTCAGTAACAGCTAAGTATGACTCGGTCAGGAGCCCTTTAAGACTGGGTAACATGATCGCATTGTCTCCCATCCAACCAGACAACATTAAGAAAAGAGGACAAGGAACGAAGCACATAAAAATCACAGGACGAAGGGGACAAAACATTTTGGCGGGGGGGTGCTTGCCAGATTGAGAGGCAAGTCGGGGTGGGAAACATTTAGGGAAAGACGTCTAGTGGGGAGGGCAGAGGGGGAGGAAAGGAGGGGTTTCCGCCGGACCCAATGGCGCATTCATCTCCTACTGTGGCGTACTGAGACATAATAAATACAATGCACTAGTCAATAGTCCATCAGGGGGCCACTGGTCATATTACAGGGCTCTAAATGCTGCTGAGTCCATATATAAAATCCAAGGGGTCCACAAGGTTGCACATTGAGATTGACGCTCATGTAGAGAGGCCGTCAGCTCTTCAAAGCGCATGATCAAACCCACTTCGGCAATCCACTCCTGCAAGGTTGGGGCGACCACCGTATTCCAATGGCGTGGTATCACGTTCCGGGCCGCAGCCAGGAAGAAGCGGAGTAGATCCTTCTTAACGGAGGCTATGGAGCCAGGTAGAACAGAGAGGAGAGCAATCTTAGGTGAGGCTGCTAGGTTCGTCCCCATGACCTGGTTATAAACATGGAAGACCTTGTCCCAAAATGGTAGCAGGAGCGAGCATTCCCACCAAATATGCAGGAGGGTCCCTTCCGAAGCCAGGCATCGCCAACATAGCGAGGGCCTGTCAGGGAATATTCTATGTAGGAGAGTTGGGCTGCGGTACCACCGGGTTAAAATTTTATAGCCTTTTTCTTGAGCCGAGCAGGCCACCGTAAGCTTATGAGTAGTAATGCAGGCAGTTCGAATCTCCTCCTCCGTAAGGGTAACCCCTAAGTCCTCCTCCCATCTAGTTATGAACGGTAAACGTCCCTGAAAGCGCATCGGGAGCAACTGACAGTAGAGGAGAGAGATAACATGTGTAGGCGGGTCATCCAGGCGACATAGAGACTCAAACCAGGAAAGAGGGCGATGTAGGGCGGCCCGGTCCCCCAGCGCGGTATAGTACGCACGTAGTTGGAAATATGATAGCCAAGCTCCGGGCGTGTGGGGACGGTCCGCAAGTAGGGTGACCAGGGGTTTCAGGGTCGCTCCCACGAGGGCCTCGGCCAAGGGTGAAGGCTCTGTGGCTGACCAAGAGAGGAAACTAGATGAGGTGCAGCCGGGTGGAAACGCCGGATTGCCCATAATGGGAGTCATGGGGCCCACATAGGAGGACAGGGCCGATGTCTTGAGAAGTAGATCCCATGCTTTTAGAAGCGGAGGAAGAGCAAAAGGGAGAGTCGATGAATGAGGGCGATGATACGGGGCAATCCATGGTACTGAGAAAGGAAGCACCGGTGAGACTAATGACTCCAGGAAAACCCAAAGTTTGTGTGCTCTGCTGTGTTTCCATCCTCTGGGTCCGCCAGGACGGGAGACATGTCGGCTGGCTGGGAGGAGGGTGAGTCAGGGCCTTGTGGGGAGACTCCACGTGGGGCCGCCGTGCGGCCTGCAGATCGGGTAGATGCCGGGGCCGCAAAGAAGCTGGAGATCGCGGCTCTCGGGGTCTGTGCGCGGTCCGACTTGGAGCCCTGTGACTTTTTGCCCCTCTTGGAGCCCATGATGAGCGTTGCTGAGGCACTTTAGTGCCGATGCCCGGTCCGGTTTTGCGGAGCTAAGGACGTGTACGTCTAGCCGCCGCCATTAGCAAGCTCCGCCCCTTCTTCAACAAAAGTTTTATAGTTTGCCCGTTCAACGAAATTTGGCCAGTTGTACAGTAATTGTGATCGTGCACTTCCCATAAACTGGCCGATAATCGCAAAGTGTATGGGCACCTTTAAGCTGCCGGCAGCTGTCAGAGAATACCCGACCAGAGCAGGCAGATCATTGGCTGCCGTCTCTGATTGATTGAAGATTTTCCGACCGGCTTCTTCGATCAGCTGATCGAGGGATGCCGATCAAAAGGGTGCTGACAGCGGCACACACTGTGCGAACTTCGACCGGTTCCTGGATAACCGTCCGAAATTCGAACAGTGTATGGGTGCCTTCATAGTGCATTGTACAGTACACAGTCATAGTAATGCAGAGTATAAATGGGGTGCATGATGGAGGTCACTGTTAGAAATGAGATTCGGGTTTGGGTTTGATATGGTTTGATGAGAAACCAGCCTGTTCAGGGATCATGGACCCAGAAAGCTAATGCATGATTTTGTTGCCATCGCAAACAACTAACCATAATACTGATACTGGTGGCACCATCCGCAGTCACTAAGAGCACTCCCCACGAGCACTCCCCCATTACACAGGATATTCAGTAAGGAGTGCGACAAGCAAGTTAAAGGAGAACTATGGGGTCAGTGTTTTTCTCCATAGTTCTCCTTAGGGTAACGGGAGGACACAAACTAGCGTCCTCCCGTTACCCTAAGCTGAGTATACCGCGAGCTACTGCTCACCGTATACTGAGACGCCGCACCTGGAGCAGATCCCGACGTAAATGACGGGATCCGCCCTGCTGCGTGAGTGACAGCTGGCTCTGCCTACCTAGAGGCAGAGCCAGCTGTACCCGCCCCCTCCCCCGTCCGTTCTGCCAGTCAGCGCTGGCAGATCGGAGGGGGGAGAGGGGAATTCAGCCCCTCCCCCTGTCACGGCAGAGAGCCGTGACAGGATCGAGAGGTGAGGGAACCTGGTATGTGTTCCCTCACCTCCCGATCTACTGAGCCGACCTGTGACAGTCTCATTGTCACAGGTCGGCTTAGAACTATGAGGTGAGTGAAAAGCACTCACCTCATAGTTCTCCTTTAAGTAGTATCTGTTTTAGCCACAGACACATACAGAGTGGGGTAGCTAGTTCAGTGGCTGACACAAATCTCCTGTTGTTCCATCTTCCAGGCACAGAGCATCCAGTTATCCACTATAGCCCCGCAAACTGGCAAAGTCAGAATAATTATTTAATCACACGCTGCATCACTTGATGCAAAAGGATGATCTTGGTCAAGTACTCCTACAGAAAAAGATACCCTTTCAGGTGCTATCTTTAAAGATTACAGGGTACCTATGCTTCACATTTCCCTATACAGTTTACATCTCCCTACTAAACACAACAGTGTATATCTTAAAGTACTGTTATGAATCACATCAAGTTGTCCTCAATACAGTTTCAAAATTATACGGTGGGGTGAGGGTGACCTTCTTTCTCATAAACCAGTTCTTTACAGAACTGTGGAAAATATTTCTAAAATGCAGAAGATGTAGACATCAATCAGGGAACAGTAATAGGCAGTGATGTTGCAGCAGCTGGGGATTACTGTCAGATAGGCTCCAGTGTTAAGGAGAGGGTGGATGACACAGTGATAGTCCTACAGTATGTTGGTGCCACCAGATGGTAAGGAGAAAACCTCTGAGGGAAAAGCAAAACAGCAAAGTGGGAGGTTTTTGTCCAAGGACAGAGGCAGATTGTAGGGGGCTGGAGGGAAAAGCTGTCCTAATCCATCTGGTGGCACTGCCCAACAGGTACAGGCCACTGTTTTCCCAAGGCAAGTCCACAGAGCTCTGCCCCACAGGTACAGGCCACTGTTTTCCCAAGGCAAGTCCACAGAGCTCTTTAGTGTGGTCAGAAAATCACCTGTGCAAATATGGTATCAGGACAGGCTCTGAGGAACTGGGGTTATTTTCACTGTGTGAGTGGCTCATCATCCAGTATGCATGCAGCATCTTGGCAGCATTTGAAGAGGTGACCCGAACTCTGAACTGAAGCAAGGAGGGGATAAGTGATGTGATCCCTTTAGTGTTCCTCCCGGAGCACACACTCTGAGGCTTTATAGGCCAGGCACTGATGGCACAGCAGTAGGAGGAAGAAGAGGACTTACTTCTGTCTTAGTGCCAGCAGCATCCTTTTCCTGCTGCTTCTATCCCTGTTAGGCAGAGAAGGAATACAAGGAGGAGAAGGGTTGGGGTGCCAGCAGTGATAGGGAGGAGGAAATGGGTCAGGCTTCAAGGAGGGTGCATTACTCTCAAAACCCAGGAGATCTTCATGAGTGGGGATGAGATTGTTGAGAACAGTGTGGTCCTTAGCGACACCAAGGACTCTGCATCCTCTGTTGCAGGTAATGTATGGCAAATGGGCTCCTTTATGTTTAAATGCCTGTGCAGGGACTCTAGAAATCAGGCTGTGAAAAGGGGGACCACTATTGGAAGGTACCCCTATTGAATACCTAATAAAAGGAGAAAATGGCTGATCTACTGCCACCATTCCAGAGGGAGTCCAAAATGTGGTACCTTGGATTTTGTACCAGTAGTAAGCAGTAGATATATGCCACAACATAATAGCGCCATTCGCTCCCGGCTGCAGAACACAGATCCGAACAGCCGTGCAGGAGGATGATGTAGGCGGGCGCAGGCACAGTCAATGTCACCAGCGAGGAGAGGAGGAGAGACACTGTGCCAGTAAATACACACAGCCGTGAGCGTGCACGCTGGACAGACTCCGTGGGACACAGAATACTAAGGAGTCTGTGCTGGATCAGAGAGCGGCACTAGCGCTGGAGGGACTGCTGCAAAATATTGGAAGGAAGAAGATGATTCTCTCTTGGCCTATTCTGGTGCTCTGGCACTATAAAGGTGTCCCACAGATGTTTCTACAGCTGGAATTTAGTTTCAAAACTTCTAATGTTTGTTACAGGGTCAATCCTGTTCCCGGTCTCAAAGTTTTCAGCCTATTTTGGTGCTCTGGCACTGTAAAGTATTACACAATTTTGATGCAGCTAGACTTAGCTGCCAGATTTCCAGTGTTTGCTTCAGGTACAATTCTGTGTTGCGCCCCAAAGTTTGCAGCCTACTCCAGTGCTCTGACGCTCAAAAATATTTGTGGCTATTGTCTTTTAGTTAATACACTGTAAAGTTTATTTCAAGCATAAACCTGCCTCAGACCTTCATCTTATATTGTGGCTTAACCAAGCTGCTTACATACAGTCCAGCCACTGTACAGAATGTGTGGTTTCTGTGTCTAAGATTATACACTGTAATGTTTATTACAAGATAAATCTTGCCTTGTCTTTGCCTCTCAAATTGCATCTTAACCAAGCTGCTTACATACCGTCCAGTCACTATACAATATTTGTGCCTGTCTCTCAGGTAATACACTCAATTTTTTTTTCCCAAGGTAAAACATCTGCTTACATGCTGTTCAGCCACTGTAAATGTCTGTAGCTATGAAAGTGCAAAAACAGTGTAGCGCTCCTTAAAACCATGTAATCCAATCCCTATTTCCACATAAAGTGCAAAGTGACAGTGTAACAATCTCCTACAGAAAGGATACATTTATATTTATACACAACCAGTGCAGTGTTATTCAATAGAACAGTCTCTCCTTGTGAAGTATCAGTGCAGTCCACTTATATTTTACATTATATATAAGTCATGAATAAATGTGTCCAGTGCAAACAAGTACAAACTCTTCACTACAAATTAAAAAAACATTGCTATTGTTTTTACCCACTCTCCACCTAATCCACCTCCGTGTCTCCAAGTGCTTCACCCAAATTCGGAATGCGGTTCTCCTTTCTGGGTGGGCCTTTTCTATAGCGTTAATATCTAAACAGGATTAAAGTAGAATTAAAGTCTTGTTTTTTTTGCATATATCTACTGCTAGTAAGCAGTAGATATATGCCACAACATAATAGCGCCATTCGCTCCCGGCTGCAGAACACAGATCCGAACAGCCGTGCAGGAGGATGATGTAGGCGGGCGCAGGCACAGTCAATGTCACCAGCGAGGAGAGGAGGAGAGACACTGTGCCAGTAAATACACACAGCCGTGAGCGTGCACGCTGGACAGACTCCGTGGGACACAGAATACTAAGGAGTCTGTGCTGGATCAGAGAGCGGCACTAGCGCTGGAGGGACTGCTGCAAAATATTGGAAGGAAGAAGATGATTGCAGCAAGAGGCATCACATAAGGCAGGGCTCAACAAAATTGTGGAAAATTGGAAATTCAGTCAGGCACGCGGTCATGAGTTGGGGTTAGGTGGGGCAACTGGTGGCGAGTAACTCTTAAGGCCTGGCTAGTAGCTCAGGACTTGAAATTTTGAGCCCTGACATAAGGTATGTATTAAAAGCAAAATTAGAATGGAAAAAAAGTGACTTTAATGATCACACTGGATGTCCATTTTTCTGCACCTCAAGTAAGATAAAACCGGTTTATACAGCTCAAACAATAAAAAGTAAATAGACCGCAGTGCAGACCTTTATTTTTTGTTTAAAAACAGTTAAAAAACAAGTTTACATGCACTAATATGCATACACAAATACAGGCACATTTGCTCCACTCTTCAGTTATACAACATGCTCCAAACTGAGGGCTCAGCTACTGTTGCCATCATCCTACTCACAACTTTCCAAAGAGATGATGCCATTGGGTCCGCCCTACATGGCATGTTACATCACTAGACTTCATCAGAGGCCGTGAATACTATTAACTAGGTAACTCCTAACTTCCCTCTCTCTTTTCTCTTAAAACATGACATACATACCTTTCTTCAACTTTTCTTATACATGTTTTATGCCTAATGATTATATTACCCTTCTTCCGATATATACACAATGATTTAATCCCCCGCATCCATTATTTTATTAATCTTACATATCAATTTTTACATTATCACAGTTTCAATATGTGCATTATCACAATTATTGTAACCATTATTCAATTTTTCTCCTAAAATGTCATTGAAAGTATAATCTATAGTGCAAATGTTTCAAGAGTTTTTAAGTAAATCAATTTTCTTTTAAATTAATATTAAACTCTCAAACTTTTTTTTTAATAATGAATCCAAATCAAACAAGTAAACATTGCCCAGCAACTAATTTCTTAAATGTTTTGCCAAGGCATGTACAGTCATCATGTTTCCAAATTGCTGACTCCGATTCTTTAAGCTCAGTTTCCCCAAATTTCTTGTCCAGTACAAGATTATAAGGAAATCTCCAGCAGTCATCCATCTACTAGCTTGGAGAAGGTAGAGCGGGCAGCATGAAAGTGGATTGACTTGCAATGCATGTGTGTTTGTGGAGACACACACAGCTTACTAACACACATAAGGGTGGCTCCAAAGGACCCTGCAAGGAGAAGGATCCACCCTACAGCAACATATCAAGGCCAGTGCTCATGGGACGAGCAGATTCTGCAGGAAGCTATATCTTTTAGACCTCAAGAAGCAGCATCCATTTTGGGTGATTTTATCAGCATCTGAAATGGCTTAAAAACCATTTGACTTTAATATCACTTGGGTGATATGATCACAGATAGACTGGGGGAGTGCATTTCATAGGTCTTCCCTGTATTATATACCCAGTCTTTTTTATTAAACAGAATATATTAAAACTAAATACCCTTCTACAGCCCTTGGTATTCCATGGCAGAATACCTGGTGCATTTATTTGAAATATCTGTAGCTATTGTCTCTGTAATAATGCAGTCTGATGCTTATTTCAAAATAAAACCTGCCTTGTCTCTCCCTCTTAAATTGCAGCCTAACTAAGCTGCTGACATACTGTCCAGCCATATAACAATATTAGTAGCTATTCTCTCTAAAATTATACACTCTTATGTTTATTTTAAAGATAAAAACCTGCCTTGTTTCTTTTTATTTGCTGCCGATTCAAGTGTTCATGTACTGTAGACACTTTGTTCTATCAAACACATACCCAAAGTCTATATCTAAAATTTATGTGAACTAATTAGGGATATGAGGACAAGACGGTCTTTAAGGAATGTGGTGTTGTGGTTTTCTAGTGTTTTATAACACTCTGTTTTGAAATTTCTTTAAACTTTAAGACAATGCAATGTGGTACTGTGACAAAGAAGCTCCCAAACTATGCTAATAAACTGTTGTTCAAATGGCAAATGTGTACAAAGTTGAGTGCTTTAGCTTTATTTGTTTTAAGGGTTCCCATAGCTTTTAGATCTGTTGTGGCTGCCACTTCCACCATTCAATTCAGGCCTATTACCGCTGGATAAATATATCAGGTGTTGCAGCCAAAAATACATAGGAAAGCCTCTTTTCAAGTTGTAATGAATCAGATTGGGGTGTTGTTGCTGTATGTTGAACCAAACTAAAAATAAAAGTGAAAAAATAATTTTAAACATACAAATTGTTTGCTGCCAAAATCGATTGCTGCTGGCAGTGTCCGTTAAAAATGTGCTGTTCTGTAACAACACACACAGGTTATAGGCACCTGTCAAGCACGTAATTTAAAGAATTGGTGGTTTTTACATGTTGCCCTCCACGTCACATAAAAAGAGATCCCCCTTCCTGCTATACAATAATTAACTAAAATGTTTTTGTTTTTTTTTGCTTCATTAAATGTCCTTCATGGCAGTACCAAGCTCCCCATTGCCTTTTTTTTTTGATAATACGGTAGGTTGCCTATTAGCCCTGAAAATTGTCAGAATGCAGTAGGCATTTTTGGACTTCACACTTCAGGATTTGATGAACCCCCTGTGATTCAAGCTCGGACAGATTCACTCCTCCCTAGTTACTGTGTAACATACACCATACTGGTTCATTCTGCACACTGTGCATTGAAGTGATATTAAAGTTTTAATCTATTTTAAAAGCTGATTAAATCACTTACAATGGATGCTTCTCCTTGATGTTAAAACCTTTTTCTTTCTGGCAGAATCAGCTGTTCCCCTGAGCAATGGCCCTGATATCCCATTTCTGGGTGGCTTCTTTCCCTTGAAGTGTCCTGTGGAGCTACCCTTGTGTGTGCTAGCAAGCTGTGTGCTACAAACAGACAGGCACAGCAAGGCAAGCTACTCCTCTGCTCCCTGCTACTCCTTCCTTCTCAAGTTAGTAGATGGGCAGCTGCTGTAGACTGCACTATCTCTTGTGATCTTGTATTGGATAGAAAGTTCAGAGAAACGGAGCAGATATAAGCTGAAATTTAAAGAAAAACTTTGCAGGGAAATGTACATTTGTTTGATTTGGATTCATTATTAAAAAAAAGATTGAGAGTTTAATACTACTTTACATTACATATTCAACTCACATTCTACACAGACTGTGGTATGAAATAAACAAATCCATACTAATAAAAACAGTATTATTATTCAAATAAAATTACATTATTATATTCAACCAGCAGTTGTGGGTTAATATATTTCTTGGGCATCCTCTTGTTCTTCAGTCAGATACATTTAAGTTTGCCGCCATCTGTCAAATTAAAAAATATAAATTAGTATATGGATATTTTGGGGGGTTAGACAAGTAACAAATGCACACAAATATTTTGTATTAAACTATTATGTTTGTAACAATTGTGATAAAGTGTTGAACATTTTTTAGCTAGCAAAGGTGATCACACAATGAATACATCATATTACCTGTACCTTCTGGCACTTTGTGGAAATCTATTGGTTATAGTGTGTGAAACTTTAAAGGATAAAGTTCACTCTAAAGGTGCCCACACACCTTACAATTTATCTGCAGATTTTCTGTGGTCAGATGGAAAAAGTGCAACAGATTGGCCCAGGTGGAGATTACCTCATCCACACAGTTAAGTGTAGATGGAGGAATCTGTTGCACCTTTTCCATCTGAGCACAGAAAATCTGCAGATAAATTGTAAGGTGTGTGGGCACCTTTAGAGTGAACTTTATCCTTTAGGCCTCTTTTAAGGAGAAGTATTGGGAGAGAGGGGAGGAGGGGGCACAGCTGGCTCAGGCTCTAGAAAGGCATAGCCATCTGTCATCAGGTAGCTGGGTGGATTCAGACAATATTGTAGGGATCTTTCTCGGCTGCAGCGCAGCTCTGTGCTGTCAGGATATAGGGGGCTATATGCTGAATTTAAGTCACAGGAGTACATTAGTGAATTTACTTCTGTGAACCAAAAGAGAAGTCAAAAAAAGGTTTGGCTTATATTTCTTTTAAAGTGCTCTGTGCACAGATGAATACTTACTGAATTCTGATGGGACTGGCCTCCGTTGATTGCTTACATCCAGCATCAAACGTCTTCTTCTCCTGGCCTTCCCTACACAGTACATCCAGGCCCGGATTTCCCACAAGGCCACCAATCCCACTGACTTCTATGGGGCTTATCTACCTCTATCTCACGGCTGGGAAATGAGCCCCACAGAGGCCAATGGGGATATACTGCACAGACATGGCTAGGAGAAAAAGACACCAGCTGCAAGATGTAAAAGGAGGGCAGTCCTGTCAGAACTCGGTAAATATTAATCTGTGGATAGGAACAAATAAGTGCACTTACCCTTTAACCATTAGGTAAAAATGTATTTATCCTTTGTGGCATAAGAAAAGGGGAAATCATTGAGGGGTGATATATTTCCCCTTGATTTCTCTCATATGTGCAAGAGTAGCAATGTGCAATGATTATCCAGGTGGGATAAAAGTGGAAGGCTGGAGCATGATAGTGCTCTGGCCTGGGACTCAGACAGCCTTCTGAGAGAGCTGCAGTTTGGACACTTTGTGAGTAAGGCCTCATTCACACTGATAAGACACCTGCACTGATGTGCAGTTCGGGTGAGCGTTCGATGCCGTACAGCCACATACTCCCATAGAGAAGAACAGGCTACTGCGTACAATCGCACACAGCACCTGTCCTTCCCAGGAGCAGCTCGATGCATCCGTGCAGGCCGCACAGATCTGTACTGGCCGGCTCTTATCAGTGTGATTAACCCCTTCGTGACTGACGACGTACAGTGTACGTCGCCAGCATCGGGGCTGTTTAAACAGACTCCCGGCGACTATCGGCTTTACAACAGAAGCGATTCTGGCGACTTACCTGTCGCCAGATTGCTTCTGTGTCCCGTAGAAGGGACACCCCCCCCCGCCGGACACCGCCGCCCTGCTTCCTGGGCTCCGTTGCCCCTCCTACGGGCCCGGCTTCCTTGGTGTCCGCGGGGAGCTGGGGAGGAGGTAGACGAACTTCCGTTTATCGATCCCCTCCCCGTTCTATGGGCCCGGGAGCGATGCAGATTGCATCACTTCCGGTCCCTGGGCTGTCAGTTCCGGGCTCCTGCAGCCCAGCTATAAGTTATTGAAGTGCGATCTGCACTTCAATAGCTTATTTCCAGTGTAAAGGTGACACTGGGGGTCTTTTGGACCCCCAGCATCACCTTAAAGATTACCTGTCACTAGCAGTCAAAGTAAAGTTAAAAAAAAAAAGTTTTTACAATAGTGCAAGACAAGGCAGCCAACTCCCACACCCGCCGAACGGAAGTGATGGCCACCAAAAAGGCTACCTTCTGTGACAAAGATATAAGTGGAATCTCCCGAAGAGGTTCAAACGGGGATCCCTGCAACACAGAAAGCACGAGATTCAAATCCCACGGAGCCAAAGGCGCGCGGACAGGGGGAGCAATGCATGTCACCCCCTGAACAAAAGTGCGAACCAGAGCATTTGACGCCAGAGGCCGTTGGAAAAGCACCGCCAAGGCAGAGATTTGGCCCTTCACAGTACTCAAGGCCAGCCCCTGAGCCACCCCGCGCTGCAGGAACGCAAGGATCCTGCTGATGGAAAACAAACGTGGGGACAAGGCCCCAGCCTCACACCAGGCAAAATAGGCCCTCCAGGTACGATGGTAAATTTTCCTGGAAACCGCTTTGCGCGCTCTGAGCATAGTGGAAATGACCGCATCGGACAACCCCCGGTCCTTAGGACCTGACTCTCAACAGCCACGCCGTCAAAGCTAGCGACTGTAAAGAAGGATGGAACACAGGACCCTGGGACAGAAGATCGGGGCGCAGAGGCAGGCGCCACAGGGGCGTCCACAACCAGCTGAATCACATCTGCGTACCACGCCCGCCGAGGCCAATCTGGGGCCACGAGGACGACGGTGACGCCCTCGACCGCGATCCGACGGAGCAGCCGAGGCAACAGATACAGTGGAGGAAAGGCGTAAATCAGGCCGTAGTGGCCCCAGGGGGCCATCAGTGCATCCACGCCCTCTGCCCAGGGATCCAGAGCCCGGGCCACAAACCTGTCCACTTTGCGGTTGAACCTAGACGCCAGAAGTCCAACTTCCGGCGTCCCCCAGCGACGACAGAGCTGCTGAAAAACCTCCGGGTGTGGAGACCACTCCCCCGGATCCACCGACTGTCGACTGAAGTAATCGGCCTGCCAATTGTCTACTTGCGGGGAGAGCCGCGACCGGTGGGCCGGAGCCCCCGGTCAGAAGCCCCCCCGGGACGAATCCCATAGGCATCGGGGAGGACCACCCGTCGCAGCCGACCCACCGTATCAGAGTCTGCATGCGATCGTCGGTCACCCAGGGGAGACTACAAGGATCTACAATCATCCAGCCTGTCGCCCTGGGGACACTTGCTAGAAGAAAAATCAAGTCAAACGGAGGAAAGGAAAAAAATTCTTCAGAGAAAATTTTTTAGCTCCTTACTCCTGACGCTAGGCAAAAAAACTGGAGACTTGTCAGCAAGTGCGGGGTTGGGCCACCAGCAGGGGCCGCCCCTAGGCTGTCTTGTCTTTTTGTTATGTGCCTAGCGTCCTACTCCTGCAGGTGGCGATATACCCTACCATTCAGGATCTACGATCAGTTGCCCTGTGTCCTTCAATGAACGGGAGAGAAAAAGGCCTCAGTCATGAAGTGGTTAAGGGCCTGTTCACACGACGTCCGTTTTCTGTGCTGACCTGATCCGTACGCTCCTGCACTAAAAATGCATCCCAATGTATCCCTATGTGTTTTATGGGTTACAGTTCTCACGTGCGCAGTCCGTGCAGGTCACGACAGAAAAATACTGCATGTCACATTTTGTATGGTCAGAAAACGGTCCGGAAACGCAAAACGCATCAAAAACGCACTGCACTGCAGCTAACATACTGACAGCCCCACTCCAGCAAAAAAAATAAAATATATATATTTTTTTTTTTTTTTTACTGGAACGCATCAAAAACACATAGCACCGCGTCTGCTGATCCGCACCTGATCAGGACATGAAACTCATGTGAACAGGCCCTGAGGCCTAAAAGGTTGCTGGAAAAGCTTTTGATTTGTGAGGTGGCTGGGAGAAGCTCACCACATGTTAGAGAGGAAACCTGTCTGTTTAGTTAGAGTCTGGAAAGCAAGGATATTGTTTTGACATTGTAACCTTTTAAATAAAAGTCAGATTTTAAAGAATTTTGCTGCCTGGACTGCCTTTTTCCCAGGGAAGGTGATCCCCATTTGAGCTATACCCCTGTAAACTTTAAACCAGGTATGTCATAGTCAAATCCAAGATAGGCAGCTAAGGTGATCACAGCTTCACGGGTATAAATAGTTTGCGAATATTAAATACCAACTTTTATCTCCCTTTGCCGCTCTGACTGGGCTGGCCGGCAGCACCGAACAAGCAGCAGGTGCACAGGTCCCAACAGGTCCCTCGACGTCACTCGGATCCGCCCCCTAGCCGACTCCATGGCATGTAGCCGAGAGACACCGCTCTCCATCCTGAAAAAAAAAAAAGACTCCTTATCTCATCGCTCTCCATCCTGAGTTCCAGGCTGACAGGCTGCAATCTTCCTGACTACTGCCTACTACTTTGGAGCTCCACGCTGACATGCTCTCCAGCACCTTCTCTTGTGTGGAATTACAGAAGTCTGCTTACTGCAAGTATACCTTGTGTTGGCAAAGTTAACCCTTCACTTACTTAATTGCTATTATTTTGTAACTGATTGATATTGGAGTTTCATTAACCCCTTGAAGTGACATTAAAGTAAAAAAAAAATTCCTCCCCCCAATGTTAAAGGGGTTCTAAACCCTCCGTTTTTTTTGCCTATATCTACTGCTATCAAGCAGTAGATATAGGCAAAAAGTTTAAGAAAAAAAAAACCCGCTTTAAAGGAGAACTATGGGGTTGAGGCTTTTCCCCATAGTTCTCCTTAGGGTAACGGGAGGACACAAACTAGCGTCCTCCCGTCACCCTAGGGTCAGTATACCGAAAGCTGTAGCTCACGGTATACTGAGATGCCGCACCTGAAGCGGATCCGGACAATTGTGCCGGGATCCGCCCAGCTGCGTGACTGACAGCTGGCTCTGCCTATCTAGAGGCAGAGCCAGCTGTACCTGCCCCCTCCCCGTCAGTTCCGCCAGTCAGCGCTGGCGGATCGGAGCGGGGAGGAGGGAATCCAGCCCCTCCCCTGTCACGGCAGAGAGCCGTGACAGGATTGAGAGGTGAGCGAACGCCTATATGTGTTCGCTCACCTCCCAATCTACTGAGCCGACCTGTGACAGTCTCATTGTCACAGGTCAGCTAGAACTATGAGGTGAGTGAAAAGCACTCACCTCATAGTTCTCCTTTAACAGCGGTTAACATTTACCCCGTTCTCGCCGCGTGCTCTCGCCCGAGAATCCGAAACTGCTCGGGCGGCCGCAAAGCATGTTCTGATTTTCAGCCGGGAGACGAGCAGAGACGCAAGGTAAGTCTATGGACGTGTGCACCCGCATGCAGACACTGCTGGATTGGAAGTGCCTGCAAGGACAGAGGAGTCAGCGCTGGATCCGACACCAGCTGCAGCGCTGGAGAAAAGGCTGAAAAGGACAAGAAAGATGAGGAAGATCGGATTCATGTATCTAATACATTCTGTTGCGATCCGATGGCGCTAAAATAGTGCAAGCAGTACTTTTTCTGGCTGCATCGGAACGGACTAGTCTGGTGTGAACAGAACACCAGAATCCCATAGGAAAGCATTGTTCTACGTTTTTGATGCAGCTCACAAAACGGAACGGACTGCATCTGGTGTGAATGGGCTCTCAAAGTCCCACATTAGTTGAATGGTTGGATCTCTTAAATTAAATAATGCACATTGAACTAGTGGCCACTAACAGGTACACTATGGAGAACTTGCAAAATATTTAGGCGGCTTGGATCATATACAAGTACTCCCTGAGGATTAAGGATTTTATTTCTTATCCCCCTCATTGATCTTGTGGCTGTAAATACTCCTTGATCACCTTCTCATAACCTGACTCTCAATGACACTATGGACTATTCACTAAATGTATCATCTCAACGAGACACCCCAGAGGGGAAACTTTTACTCTTCCATCACCTTACCCTCTAACATGTCTCCCCCTGTTGCTTTTTCCTTCCCCCCCCCCCCCCCCCCCCTTTTTTTCCCCCATTTTCAATGATTCTCACTATTCATCCTCATCCTATTATTCGTTTAAAAGTTTGATTATCCCGTTTCAATGGCAGTTAGAAGTGGGTGGGATATATTAGGCAGCAAGTGAACATTTTGTCCCTGAAACTGATGTGTTGGAAGCAGAAAAAGGATTTGAGCAACTTTGACAAGAGACAAATTGTGATGCTAGACTACTGGCTCAGAGCAACTTTAAAACTGTTGTTCTTGTGGAATGCACCCAGTTTTTAGTTGGCAGGAGTTACCAAAAGTAGTCCAAGAAACGAAAACCGGTGAAGCGGAGACAAGTTCATGGATGGCCAAGGCTCATTGATGCATGTGGGAAGCGAAAGCTGGCTCGTGTGGTCTGATCCAATATGAGAGCTACTGTAGCTCATATTGGACTTGGCAGTGTGTCCATGCTGAGCCCTGCCCATCAGCAAAAGCAACTACAATGGCCACATGAGCATCAGAATTGGGCCACGGAAAAAATGGCCTGGTCTTTTGAATCACATTTATACCTCTTGTGGATGGCCAGTTGTGTATGTGTTGCATACTTGGGGAAGAGATGGAACCAGGATGCACTATGGGAGGAAGGTAAACTGGCGGAAGCAGTGTGATGGTTTGGACAAGGAGTAGGCGGGTGGTCATAATGTTATGATTGATTAGTGTGTATATATACGCTGTATATAATAACTTCATAACAGAGAATGAATTGAGCATTCTCCTTCAGCAACGCAACCACAAAGTACTGTATACCGAAAGTGATTTTATAAAATCCAGCATGGGTACAGGTAATATACAGGGGTACAGGTACTCCTAGAATGAGATCCTAATAGGTTGGACTACTCAAATACTATGTAACTATGACAAAAGCAAAAAATGAGAGAAATAAAGTGACCAATAATAAATGAGAGGTGCCACAAGTAACTGGGTATATGTAATATACATTTTAGAATGCACTTACCAGTAGCTGTAACCTGGTAATGACTTGTGCCAAGTTGTCTTCGGTTCTATCTCTGGAAATTCTTCTTATTTCCATATCCAGTTCTTTCCAAATTTTGGAAACTCCTTTTTGTGACCAAAGCAGATTATAAAGATATTTAAATCTGCAGGAAAAAATGTTCTAATGTTTAGGGGGAGACTTACAACCAAACAAGCTCCACAGCTACATTTACACAACTTGATTCACATTGCAAATAACAGCAGATAGCCAAAATAACCATAAGTAGAGCAAATAATAAAAAGTAAATTTTTACACTCTATCAGAAAAGGGGGATGCTAGATGCTGCAAAAGCCTTTTTCCCCTTATGGCTCTGAAGTTGCTATGAGAGTTGCTATTGTTGTAGTTAAAACGCACAAAATACAGAAACATGTCAGGGTAATTTTGAACTTCCATATGACTCACAAAATGACATTCAACACCATTTAGAAGCTCAGGCATTGTTGAATCCGGATATATATTAGTAGCATTTAAAGACTACCAAAATTGTAATCTTAAATCTGCATGGTATTTATAAACTTACAGACTCAATTTTTACTTTGGTTTACTCTCATCATTAAAAATACAAACTTCTGACATTTGAGATATGGGAACTGTCCTGTTGCAAACCCTGCTAATATATATATATGTATATACATAGGTGAAACTCGAATAATTAGGATATCGTGCAAAGTTCATTTATTTCACTAATGCAACTTAAAAGGTGAAACTAATATATGAGATAGACTCATTACATGCAAAGCAAGATAATTCAAGCCGTGATGTGTCATAATTGTGATGATTATGGCTTACAGCTCATGAAAACCCCAAGAACCCCAAATCCACAACCTCAAAAAAGTAGATTATTACATGCAATCAATAAAACAAGGATTGTACATAGAACAATATCGGACCTCTGAAAAGTACAAGCATGCATATGTACTCAGTACTTGGTTTGGGCCCCTTTTGCAGAACTTACTGCAATTACTTTTGCACGATATTCTAATTATTCGAGTTTCACCTGTACATATACACTGTATACACCCCCAAAAGGGCCATCCCTAGCTTGACCAGACTCGGACAAATCTTTGCCAAAAGTACCTCTGATCTCTTCTCCAGATTCACACTGCTAACTCCCACAAATTATTTTATTCTCTATGGTAATATGGGTGACTGGAAGAAGAAGTGCACATAGGAATGCATATGTGATATGACACAAGTGCTAGTTTGATTGTAAGGCAACTGTCAGCTGTTTGTTTACTTTAGGGCCTATTACGCTATTCGTTTTGGTGTGTTGCTGTAACGCTAGTATTACCACAATGCATGTCATGTGCATTAGTACATTGAGGTTCCATTAATTTTGAACTGCACACCAAAGCACTAACCCAATGGACCTCTGATGCACATGCATTGCAGCGCATTACAATGCACAGTAATGCATTTACACAAACTCAAATAAGCTGTATTGGTGGACAACATTTTTTAGCCATAGCAATTCTAAAATGGAGAGGAGTAATAACTCTAGAACATTTATTAGGGGATAAGGGTTAATATAATGCGAACAGGAGGTATAGGAGCCCAGGAACGTTATCAGGTCTAAAAATAATATAAAGGAGAATAGGGCTTATTTCCGGGTAGGTTTTTAAGCCCTTGATTTCCCTTCGCCCTCTTAGTCTGTGACATGTTGTAACATATAGTGCAGCAATCTTTACTTTTAGTTCCTCTTCTAGTAGAATATGGAGCTATCTCTTTTATATAATGAGAGCAGGATGAGAGCTGAGAGTCTCTGGAAGTGGGTGATCCTCATCCTCCAGGCCCTCTGGTCACTCCTCTGGCACAGTCTTCAATCCCTGACAGAAGCGTAACTAAAAATCATCATAGCAAAATTTTGTATGACCCCCCCCCCCACAAACTGCCAAATAGTTAAGGTACGTGAATTAATTGTTAAGGTTTAACGCCTGAGTTTAGGGTCACTTTAAGTTGCTTAGAAATGGAAAGGACAGTGTCAGCACAAATTCAGAGATTACTTGAGGATCTACAGCTGAGTGATACACAAATAAGCTGTATTTTTGTTAATAGTTGAGGTACTTGAATGCATTTTTAAGGTTTAACTCCCGAGTTTAGGGTCACTTTAATGTGTGTTAAGCATTTCCATTTTTATTGTTGAACAATGATTCTTTACACATCAAAATGCACCACATTTGCCTCTGAAATATCTTACCTACTTACCTATGTATCATTAGTTCTGTGACTATTGTAGGACATTATTTTTTTTTTTCTCTGGCTAGCTCTGAAGCCGTGTGTTTCTTTACCCTGTACCTGTCTGTCCTGAGAAGCAATGTCCCATATACAATACCGGTTTTTATGGCTTGGCTTTATTTACTGGCACTATATACTGACATACACTATTTTAAGACAAAAGACACTGTTCACACAAATAAAAAGAGAGGCTGTAATTATGGGGGTTTTTTATTCAATCAACAAAGACAGATAAAGCATGCAGCAATCAAAATTTGATTTAGACTGCAGGCTATATATGCATATCTGGGAACTTGCCATCATTGGTCTGGCAATGCTAGCTCTTTGGCTAGGTTGCTGGCTTGTTAACGGCTCTGCTGAGTTCTCTGGTTGTGCTCCCCCCCGTCTGATATGTTATGATTGTAACTCTGGCATTCAGTTTCCTTGTTCTACCCCCTCCTTGTCTCTTTAAGCAGTGACAGCTGGACCTGCCACCTGGTAATTCAACATTATCGGCTGCTAGAAAGCAGACGTCTGGGCCGCAAAGCACCATCTCTTTCTTTGGTGTGGGCGGCTGGCTGCACAGCAGCATTGGCAGTTATGGTGCTGGTGGCTGGGCTTCATGTGTGAATGCTGCGAGCTGAGTCTGGGAAAGTGGAGGAGCCATGCCCTTGAATGTTTACCCCGTGGGCACACTTGCTGTTGGAGCAGAAGATGAGAGCTGCTCCAGGACTGTGGGGTAGGATGGATTGTGTAATTTCTACTTTACAGTCACATATGGAGCAGTGTCTGACCTGGTCAGCATGCTGGGAACTTTATATTTCACATTCAACAGGAATATATAGTTCAATAGATTATATGGATTGACAGTACACATTATGAAGGAGCACACAAGGGACAGCTCCCATAACATCATAAGTACTGTGTTTTATTCCTGGTGTAGCCACATTGTCCTAAGCGGGGTGACTGCTTAAATTTAGTTCTGCTGGACTGTAGCGAGTCTATGCTGATTCAATAGTTCGGTGCTCATTTGTTTTCCCCTAAGACTTCTGTTATCATTTGTTTCTGCCTGCTGCTGGGGTCTGACCCTTAAATAGAATCAGAACATCCAATAATGCTGAGTTAGGAATAATTGTGTTCCCCTGGCCAATCACAAGGTTTATGGCCAGTGGTGCATGCTGGGGGAGGACATAAATACTCGGGGGTTACCTTGTGAGTGCCTCTTCCCCCTGGGCTCCTGTCTGGAGGAAGTGTGTGCTGTTGACCCTGGCTTCCTAGGCCTGCTGACTAGGAAGGCCACACGTGTTATGCTTTAAGCCCTGGGTTTGGGGCCAAGGCTTGCACTGCCTCGCTGAAGGTAGTTTCCCAGAAGGAATGGACCTTTTCCTGGGAAGGAGTGAGAGGGAGAGTCTGCTGGAAGGTGAAGCTGAGTAAAGGGTGAAGTCTGGCAGGGACCTGGCGACTATCCTGGGAAAACAAGAAGATGTCTGACAACCAGCTAAAGTTGCTGCAAAGGCTCCAGGTAGGTGTACTGTATATGGACTACATCAGGAAAAATATTTTTGTCACTATAAGGCTAATCGTACATACTTTTTAATTTGCAGTATGTCAGAATATATATATATTTTTTTACCGTTGTTCATGAAGAACGAGTAGTTTCTTCATGAAATAATCTTTCACCTTCAAAATGCATTCTTCAATAGTAGCTTCAGTCTAAATTCCAAAACACAAACAGAAAACAAAAAGTGTTCATTGATTCATTTTAACCAAGATGTCATATAAGTAGTCCACAAGTAATATTACTATGGAAGGTGGATTATCTACTCAATATCTACAATACTAATACAACAGCAATTTAAAATAGTAATTCTGCCTAAACGGGCTTATTTCAAAATGCACTGCAAAAGACAGAAGATGGCACAAGTGCGTAACTCATGCTATCCAACCAGATATCTGTAAACTATGCACATCAGCTAAGGCACCAGTCCTTATTTCCGCTTCCACAATATCAGGCACTATATAAATAACAACTAAATGTAATAATGTCAGCTGATATATTGTGCAGACATTGCAGCATTCCTATGACGAAAATAAAGAATCTAAGTCCTTGGTTCTCAACTGGTGGGTCGTGACCCAAAAATGTGTCAAAGGTACATCTCAGTATGGTATTAAACTATTAAAAAATGTTTTGTTTAAATACCAAATACCCACATTTATTACGCCCATTTAGTGTTAACCAGCTTTAATAGTGTCTAAAAATAACATGTACAATGACATATACATATTAAACAGATAGAAAATGCACAAAAAATATTTATAAATCAGTATAAATCTCATTCGCTAAACTTGTTACTGCAGGCAAATCGATCACGGTCTTTTAAAACCTATGTACCATCTGTAGTGAATCTATGAAGAATGTCACATTCACTGCTTTATAAATATGCCTGTGTCCATATAAAAAAACTGTAAGAAGTGTCTATAAAGTGACTGGGATTATGCTGGTACTAGAATATGTCAAAGTTATATCAGTTTTCCAATTTTAATATGTAAAAGTACTAATTTCTTTAAATAGACCGTTTCCTTTGTTTTTCTTAACTACAATTAAAGTTTTGATTTATTTTCATGCCTGTGGCTGCTTGTACACGGTTTCACTGGTTCTGTCTGCTTTGTCCTATGGGTTACAAGCTGCTGGCCGGATCTTCAGTGAGATGAGCACAGGATTGGCAAGAGATTTTTGGTGCGAAAACAGCTGCCCAATGAGTGTAACCTCTCACTTCTGTATTCACTCCTGTCATTGGGTAGTGTCAGCAGACACCCAGGACTGGCAGTTGGACTCACCTCTGGATTATCTTCAGCTGTCCTATTTCTGTTGTTGCAGTGAATCTTTATGGGGTAATGTCACCCACTTCGTGGGTGGACAGTGATCGGTAAATAGTAATTTGGTTGGTGTAAGTTATTGCTGTTTGAGTCTGGATGACTAAACATGGTGGTCTGTTAATAGTTAACAGTGGTTCTTTTTAATAATAAACGTTAAAGTCTATTTCATGGCTAAAATGTATTTAAACCCAATAACGGGGTTGCGACCTATACAATGATGTCACAGGCTCCTCCATCCAACTAGTCTTTCTCAAGGTCTGCACTATTGGACACAGTGTTCATGAAGTGAAGGTTTGTTACTTACCTCCTAGGCATTTATGACAAACTCTATAGTGATGAGTCTCGGCCAGTCATCAAGGTGAAGGTGCATGTGGAACTTATTGATCACACTCTTCCCCCAGCCCCAGGTCTGTACAGTGGTGTGGACCTAGCATTTTGGGGCTGGAGGAACTAAACAATGGACTACAAGTGTGTTGACATCACCACACTTACAGTATATTCCTTTCAGAGTGATGCATCCCTCTACTGTGGTGGCAGATGACACTTGAAGTTGTAGCACTACCCTCGTGGGAGCCATTTAATTTGTTGGGTCCTTCTGCCGCCCCAGTGATGACCTGCCATTTGTCTGAACCTGACAATCACCAACACAACAGTAGCAGGTGAAATGGGCTTTATTAAACAAGTGTAAAACTCGGAAAGGAAGGTGTGTAAGTTAGAAAAATTCAGTACAAAGTGAGATTTATATTCCAAAGATAAATTGTGATCCAGTCCCCTTTTGGCAGAACCCCACTATCTCAAAAACAAGGTAGCAAATACAATCAACCAGCACACAGGGGTGGCCCATGGGCCTCTCCACTCTGGTGTTTCCACTATGTCCCAGATGCAGTCCTTTCCTAGATGGTCACTCCCACTTTTAGGATGGTTGTGAATTAAGAACAGACCTCAGCTTCTGAGCGCGATCAGGCAAAAGGCAGCCTGTCAAGCTTTAGGCCCCCGGTTTTGTTGCTGTTCCATGTACTGACCTTTGGCTTGTTCCAGGTAATCCTCATCCACCACCCATCTTGAGGCTTGGCTTGTGTTTTGGTGATCCTGGTCCACAGCCTACCCTGACTTCTGGCCTTGTCTCCTGCCGATTGTTGTTAGCTTACTAGGGTGGTCTCAGGGGTTGTGACCTGGGGTCAGCATGCAGCAAAACCTGTATCCACCATCAGGAGCTCGGGTGAATACCAGCTGGCCCTTAGACTTTGCATTCTGGGGGATCCAACGCTACCTACTCTGCATTGCAGAATTCTGCCTTATCCAGACTTCTAGTCATCCTTTACTCTGCTAAGCCTGGCCCCCAGTCAGCTTACACTATGCACATCTTTCTTACCACCCTAGCTGTCCCACATGTGTATCCAGGGCCCACATCCTTCAGGCCGACCCTGATAAACTTCTTCACCTCCTCCTGTATATTTACTTTATCTAGTGCGCCATGTTTTAATCTCCATAATATCATCATATTTATTATTTTCTAAAAATTGAGGCAAAAAAAATCAGATCACCTTGGGATATCTACTTCCTAAAAAGCGGTAATCTGGGGCTTTGGCACTTTCCTGGCACTGTTATTTACCATGTTGTATAACAGAGATTTCGCACATTTTTTAAAGTAAAAATTGTAAAAAAATAATTCCCAGTGGTTATTAAATACTACCAAAAGAAAGCCCTATCTGTCTAAAAAAATTATATAAAATTATTTTAAGTATAGAGTAATTGTCAGACATAGTATTACAGCACTGACAACTGAAAACGACCTAGACAGGAAGGGAGTTTAACATGTTCTCAAAATGGTTGAAAACACTTTTATGATGAGATCGTTTGTTAATACCATATCAGTGTTTGCACAATAATGGTAGTGACTTAATCATTTAGATTTGTTATTTTGGTTTATAGTAGCATTGCAGAATCTGTACAATATATTAGCCAAAAATGATTTTTCTTTGGTGCTTTTCTCTTTGGGGACTTCTAGCATTTGTCAAATTGGTGTTGTTTTCTTTGAAGAGAATGCTTTTTTAGATGTTGCTATAAACTTGGATGAACAGATGCTACTTAAGGGCCCATTCACACCGGTGCAATGTGTTAATCACATAGTTAAGTACGATTAAAGGACCGTACCGCACAACACACCTACTGTGCATTGACAGTGTGGGAGGTACGATGTGTTGCCATTCTTTTGAATGGCTTCCCAAATGCACATCCCGCCCGCAATGTGATCAGTCACGCCGCAAAACACACAGTCCTGCAATACTATGCATTGCATTTTAAAAAAGTAGTGCATACACTACTTTTTCGTAATTGCAATGCAATCGATCGCACCGCAATACCGTGCATTGGGGGTGCAATCGGAAAAAGTAGTGAATGCGATTTTTTTTAATCACACCACAATGCATGGTATTGAGGTACTGCGCGTTGTGGAGCATTCAATCGCTATGCGGGAGGGAAGTGCATCTGGGGTGCCATTATTGAATGGCAATGCAACGCACCTCCCGCATTGTTAACACATGGGTGGTGCAATTCCGTGTGATTAATGCATCACACCAGTGTAAATGGGCCCTAAATCTGATTTTAAAATGTAGAATCCCATGGCTTTCTTTCAGCCCCACTTAGTATTAGAAGCATAGAGGGATTTTGCTGTTCCCACATGTACTTGGCAGAGTATTCAGTTCTATTTTTTTTTCAGCCTTTAAAGTCCACACCCTTAGATTTTTTTCCTTGTTGCATAATCTAACACTTCCTAATGCTTAATAATAATCAGTCACATATGAAAAATATGCGGGGAAAAATGAAAATCATGCAGCCTGAAACAGGCCTACTTACCCTTTCCTTTGCTTCTTCAAGGGACTGCAGTTTATAGTTCTGTTCTAATATAACAGTTTTCAGACTTAACTTCTGGCTTTCATGCATCAATTTCTCCAATGTCTTCTCGTTAAATGGACGTCTTAAATTGCCCATATACCTAATGTGATATTTAGGGGGATGCAGTTCACAACAAGCACACAGGGTACCGTAAATGTCAAACAAAGTCCTGTTTATCGATCATAAACAATTCTATCTCACAAATATAAGCATAGCACTCATTTCTTTCAGTGTAGGTTACAAAGTCCATTTAGGACAAGGCTCACTAGCCAACAGATATTATTAAGCATACTTGCAACGCTGCCTGTGCAGCATTGGCTAACGCTGCAGCTCTGGAACACCCAAGTATAGGATGCCCACCTCATTAGGCTGCCCCAGCTGCCCTGGCTCAGACATACTGAACCTCTGTTTGATCCCAGGCTCTACCCCTTTGTGAAGCAAATCCATCTAATTTTAATCAGATACCTGTTCTGGGCTCATCAGCACCCTTTTCCGGTCAGCACGTCTACTACATACCACTCCACACAAACTCTGTTAAAACCTCACTATAACAGCATCAACACCTTGACTGTAATCCTTGCCAGCATTTTAGGAAATGTCTGTTTATCTCCGCAATCTGTATGGCTTTCTATCACCATGGGTTCTAATGTGTCTTTTCCTGGTCCTTTCCTCTGTAAAGCAAGTATGCCTAATACGGGACCTGTAGGGCTTCTCACAAACATACATTTTCCTGAGACTTTTTTAATTTGGAGATTTTTTGGCTAGCATACAGCATTTGAAGAGCCACTCTAAGCAAGTCATGGGATCTGCATAGAAGATTATTCAAATGTACCTAGGAGGTACACAGACATATTTTGCAGAGATGCAGTGGCCATAGAAGAGTTACTACATGGTTTACTGACCACTTAGAAAAAGGGTTATTACAAAGCCCATATAAATGCAATAATATTTTCTATAGGCAAAGGGGTACATGAAAATCTATAAAGATATAGGAAAAAGAGGGCAAAAAGTAAATCATAATCATAATAATAATAAGTTGATGAAAAACATAATTCAGATTATGTTTACACCTAGCACTCATACAAAGGTTTATGCTAACATGTATATACAGTATTAGCACTCAAAAACCTACATAGCATTAAACTGTAGTTTTTTTTAAATATTCAATTGCATTTTCACCATCTCTTTGTTTGTTTGTTTTTTATTTAAATTGTTAACCATTTGTACACAAACCTACCTCTGTTTTGCACTGGTCAGCTTTTCATTAACTGCTTCTGTGACAAAATCCATTGGAACAGGAAGTTTCATGGGATTCAGAATCTTGGTGTAGAATTGTATTACAGAGTTCTGTAAAGAATAAACAAAATATCATTGTATTGTTTAAACCTTTTAAACTTACCAATAAGATATGTACTGCATATGAACAAAAACAGGATTTTTGATTTAACATAAAATCACTTTGTCGAAATATATTAAGGTACATGGGATGAATAATTTAGGTTTATAGGGTTATGCTGCTGCCTTAAAAAGATTGGACACTGGCAATAAAAGCTGTAAGGATAGCCTAGTATAATCTCATGCCACTATCCTGCAGTTTTGTAGCAAAGCAATAGTAGGAGTGGATCATAAGAACAGAGGGGAGTGACCTATGCTCTTTAATGTACTGTACACCAAGGAAAAGATTTTATGGTAAATAAAAAAAATCCTACTTTCTCAGTCGTAAGAAATAAATATGAGAATGCCTAAACATTTGTAAATGCAACAATTTTCTGCACGAAGTGGTGCATTATCTGACAGAAATGCAGGGGTACCAATATTTTTGCCCATGACTGTATATATATATATATATATATATATATCTAGGATGTCCTGATACCATTTTTCTCAAGGTCAAGTTATGAATGAATTGAGCTCCATGCCTTGCAGTCTGAATGTACAGTTGATGCTGTGAGCCTGCTCTTTTAAAGATGACGAAGTTGGCACATACAAGGTCAGGCAGTGCATTATAGATGCTTACATTGCCATACATTCACTGGTCATGTGAACACTGAGCCCACAGTATATGCTGCAAACCCAAGACAGTGGTGAATCCGAACCTCATTCTTAGTGTAAATCAAACCCAGTTGTAAATTTTAATCAAACTAACCCAATGTATAGAAAGAGAACCCTTTATTACCTAAACATGCATACTAACCTTGTATTCATCAAAGCAATTGCTAATCCTCCTTAATATCTGGCTATATATCTTTTTCTTTTTGTCTTCAAATCCTCCAAAAAAAATGTGGAAGAGACGCACCTAGAAATAAAGGATTTCTTGTTTAAAAAATAAAAAAATAAAATCAATTAAACAAAAAAAAAAAACATTTTATTAATTTAAAATATTTCTATTAATATATAAAAATAATTTTGCAGATTCTTTACAAATAAGTCACTGCACATTTTGTAACAAACAATATAAAAAATAAAATGCTCACATCTAAACCTAACCAAAGGTTTTCCTTTTTTCAGCCCATTAAATAAATGGCAGTGTGGGGTTAAAAAATCAGAAACTCCTCTGTGTCTGGCAGTATCTCACTGAGCCAACTAAAATCAAGGAGAGGTCCCGGCCTGCTCTGTATCAACCTTCATGAATAACAAGCTTCTTGCTTCTTACTTATTACAGGGGAGAGATCGATGAGAGAGACAGCCAGGGGCGAGATCGTGGAGAGAGACAGCCAGGGGAGAGATCGTGGAGAGAGACAGCCAGGGGAGAGATAGCCAGGGGAGAGATCGTGGAGAGAGACATCCAGGGGAGAGATCGAGGAGAGACAGCTGAATCCACAGGCAGGAACAGCAGGGAGACTAGATAGCTTGTCACCCAGCATGTAAGGTGTGCGGAGTTGCGGAACCTACATGCAGCGCTGGGGCACAAAATAGTGGTGAACTGGCAGCATTTCTGTTCACAGTAGCGGACCTAAGGAATAAAAGGCCTTGGTGCAAGATTTTATCTTGGGCCCCCCCTCCCAAGGGGAAGCGGGGCGGATCTCCCTGTCCCCCCACAATCTCGCACTATTATTATACATTTATTTAGCTCTGACATAGAACAATGTTCTATGTCTGTACAAAGGACACTGAGCCAGTCACATTAGTTTCTGTACAGAGGAGCTTACACTCTAATGCAGAATGGCATCGGCTGTAGGGGGACTACAAATCTCAGCAATACATTATACAGCAATGCAGAACAGTATATGAATTGGACTCTGGACATAGCAATGCTCTGGACTCTGGACATAGCAGCAAACTGGACTTAGCAATGCACTGGACTCTGGACATACAGTAGCAACGCACTGAACTCTGGACACACCTGAGGCCCCGCAGAGCCCACCATAGATCCTACACAGCCCATGGAAACTCTCTATGGTGGGCTGGTCAGGGGCCCTTTCCCTGCAGCTCCTTACCTGCCGCAGCGGGCTTCTTCCACCACCGGACCATCAACGACCTCCGCCTCCACACTTGGGGTGCTGGGCCCCAGCCCTGGCCTCCTCCACCTCCTCCCCTGTCAGTGTGCTCCCCCCCCCAGCCTTGGGCCCTGGAGCAGCCGCACTGCTGGTAGTTCCGCTCCTGCAGAGACTCTGATTCCCTGTTCGCCGTCCCGTTCTAGCCTCCTGCTCCACTGCTGCCCTGGTTCCCTACCTCATGCCGTATGTCTGGCTGGCTGCTGTTTGTCCCCACACTCCAGCTTTCGCTCCTCCTGCTCTCACTGCTGCTGCTGAGGTTGCACTGCCACTCGCAATAAAGCCAGGCTGGGCTGCAGAAAGCGGGGTCTCAGCAGGGGAATGTGGAGTGTAGCCTCGGAGGGGGAGCGCGGGCAGTAGACTAAGGAGCTTTTTTTCTGTCCCCCCATAGTGCCAGCCCTGCCTTCCCCTGCTTTAGACTAGGCAAGTTAGGCACCTGAGAGACCTTCGTGAGCGCGAGGCCTTAGGCGACCAGCTAATTAAAGTGCCGCCTCTCTATAGATGTACAAACAAGTAATAAAGTATTTATTGTTCATTCGCTCAAAAAGACAAGAGGCCACCATGTGAAACTGGAAGAGAAAAGGTTTACTCATAAACTGCAAAGGGTATTCTTTACTGAGAGCTGTAAAATTGTGAAACTCCTTGCCACAGGCAGTGGTTTCAGCTGAGAGTATGGAATCATTCAAGACCCATCTAGATACTTTTCTCAGAGAGCAAGACATACAGAGGAACAGGTAATCTTAGTAACTCAAACACACACAACCACATAGGTTGAACTCGATGGACCTGTGTCTTTATTCAACCTTACCTACTATGTAACCATGAGGTTCAGATGGAAAGCTGTCAAGGGATATTATTTGCTATCTACCAAATTTAGCTTGAAAGAGGAAATTCTCAACAGTGCCTGCTAAAAGTAATTGATTATTTAAAACTATCCCCTTTAATATCCCTTATAAGGTGTACATTGAGGCTTCTTCCAAGCTGACTTTAGGAAAGAGGTACTGCATATAAGTGGCGATTTCTATTTAGCTTGAATGCCTCATTTAATGGAAAACAGTTCAGGCTCAGATGAAAAGCTGTCAAGGGATATTTGCTATTCAACAATCTTTAGATCTAAATTGGCTCAAAGCCAAAGTGGCAGACCTGGAGGACCGTTCCCACAGGAACAACCTCAAGATCAGAGGTATCCTGGAATCAGTGCTGACCTGCACCAATACGCTCATGATATGCTTGCAGTGATCCTCCCTAATGTCCCCTCCTCGGAGCTAACTGTGGACCGCATTCATAGGTTGCCCTCACACTTGCCTGATAAGATACCCAGGGATGTGATACTGCGGATCCACTTTTTCCACGTCAAGGAGCTGCTGATGGGGTCGGTTCGGTCCACCTCCAATCTACCTTCTTCATATGCCCATCTACAGTTTTACGCTGACCTGTCCCAACATACTCTGGGTATGCAAAGACGCCTAGTACCCATCATGAAAGCTCTCCGTTCCCAGAAGATTATGTACAGATGGGTCTACCCCACAAAACTCATCATCACCATTGCTGGCAAGACTTTTTCCATCACGACCCTGGAACAAGATCTATCTTTACTTAAAAATTGGGATATCACTCCTGACACCGCTAACTTCTCCAAATCATCTGAGCGGATCTCTCCCCTGCAGGAAGGGTGGTGCACGGTGACCTGCAAGAAGCGGGGTAAGCCGACAACCTGATCTGGCCCCGCCATGTGTCAAAGCATTGTTCTGTTTTTTCCGTCCTCAAGTGCCTCGAGAACCCTGAGTTCACTTTATTGTTTCACCCCCAATGATATGCTCAGTACGTAGTACTGCGGCTACACTCCCTACGGGGGGTGTCTCCTTGTTCTTCACCCACTGGTCTAACGTTTTTTTGTTGCGTTTTGCTTGTTTTGTGTTTTCTTTTATTAGCAGCCACATAGTTGCAGAGCCGGGCAATGTTCCTGGACTTCTTGCTCATTCATACTGTACCCCACGGACTTCCAACCATGAGAGACGAACTGCTACTCATCTCGCACGTGATCTGCTAAAACATGCCCTCAGTGAGTACAACGTATCAATCCATAGTTACATAGTATTTGAGGTTGAATAAAGACATTAGTCCATCAAGTCCAACCTATTAGGATCTCATACTAGGAGTACCTGAATCCCTGTATATTACGGTCCCTTAAGAAATCGTCCAAAAGTTTCTTGAACAATTCCACATTCTTTGCTGAAATCACTGTCTGTGGCAGTGAGCTCCAGACCCTAACTGATCTTACTGTGAAGAACCCTCTTTGCCCCTTGTGCTGGAAATTTTTTCCACCAATTTTAGGTGATGGCCTCTAGTTTTTGTAATGGAGTTAATTTTAAACAGTTTGTCGCTAATGTTGTTACCACCCTTGAACATTTTGTACATGGAAATCATATCCCCCCTTAATCTCCTCACCTCTAATGTGAACATGTTTAAATTTATACCGTATCAAAAGCCTTTGAGAAATCCAGATATACAACATCTACCGGCTTACCTCTGCCAATTTCTCTACTTACCCCCTCATAAAAAGTTAGCAAGTTAGTTAGGCAGGAACGATCTTTCCTGAACCCATGCTGGTTGTGTTTAACTATCCCGTTTTCCTGAACAAATTCTACCAGATAATCCTTTATTATGCCCTCTAGCATTTTACAAACTACCGATGTTAGACTGACCGGCCTATAGTTCCCAGGTTGGCACCTTGCCCCCTTTTTGAATATTGGGACTACCGTAGCCCTCCGCCAATCACTGGGGATCCTACCAGTCATTAAGGAGTCCTTAAAAATGAGGATTAATGGGCTAGTTATAACCTGGCTTAATTCCTTAAGTACCTTGGGGTGCAGGTTATCCGGACCCACTGCTTTGTTTGCATTGAGCATTTTAAGTCTTTGTTGTATCCCGGTTTCCGTCAACCACTGGGGTATATTTTGAGTTAAACTGGGAGTTTTTATCATGTGTGTCAAACCCGTTTCCCTCCTGAGTGTATACTGAGGAGAAAAAAGCGTTCAGCGCCTCGGCCCTCTCCTTGTCATTTGTGACTAGCTTCCCGCTTTCATCCTTTATTGGGCCTATCTGCTCCTTTCTCACCTTTTTACTGTTAATATATTGGTAGATTTTTTTAGGGTTCTTTTTACTATTTGTGGCGATATGCTTTTCGCACTCAGTTTTTGCTGTCCGGATTTCTAGTTTGCATTTTTGTTACATTCTTTGTAGTTAAGGAACGCCAATCCACGCATAGCTCTCTCCCCCTTTACCATGGCTGTAACAGTTGTCTCTTTTAATGTCAAGGGATTAAACCACACCCTGCCAAGCGGCGCAGCCTATGGAAAGAGGCGACCAAGCTAGGCGCTGACATTCTTTGCATTCAAGAGACGCATTTTCAAACATCCAAAACCCCAACGTTCACCCACAAACATTACCCCCATATTTTTGCTGCTCACTCTCTGACAAATTTTAAAGGGGTGCTGGTGGCCGTCAGGGACTCTGTTCACTTTGCTGTCCTACACCAGATCTTGGATCCTGTGGGAAGATTTGTAATTCTAGTGTGTTCCATTGACCGAAAAATATATACTATTGTAAACATTTTTGCTCCCAACTCCCACCAAATCCGTTACCTTAATCTTTTTAAAACTCTCTCTCGGGTCCGCCAGGGCAGTGTCATTATCTGTGGAGATTTCAATGTTACCCGTGACTCCTCCATCGACTCCACGAACCCGCGTAGATCCCCCTCAACATCTCTAGCCCACCTCCTCCATCGAGAGGGATTCTATGACGTATGGCTCTGCCTACACGAGAGAGATTATACCTTTTATTCCCCGCCTCATCATTCGTATTCCCGAATTGATCTATTCTTGGTTGACAAGGATCTTCTACAGGGAGTATCGGCCTCTGTTATCCACCAGATATCCTGGTCTGACCACGCCCCCATATCCATGGCACTGGCCAAGCCAAAGACTCATATGTGTGGCGTAACAATATTAACTTGCTTCGCTCTCCTCAGACGGCTGAACTCCTTAGGGAACGTCTATCCGAATACTTTGATATCAATGTGAATTCTGTAGAGGATCCTTTCTGTGTATGAAATGCCCATAAGGCATACATTAGGGGTTTGTTGATGAAACTTGGTGCTGTACATAAGAAGCAGAGGTTGAGCCAACTTAACCACTTGCTCTCACAGTTGGAACAGGTAGAGGAGGCTAACAAACAGGCTCCTGCCCCCCGTTATGCCGTTCTACTGCGCAAGCTGCGGGAAGGCCTTCGGATCCATCTACCGGATCAGTTTGATAGGGCCTCCAGGCATATGAAAGCATCCTTCTACTCACAAGGCAGTAGAGCTGGCAAACTACTGGCCCGACAAGTAAAGGAGCAGCAATCAAAGACTCGAATCCCATTCTTACTCTACCTTACAGGTGGCCACAAATTGAGACACCCACAACAAATAGCTGACTTGTTTAGCGCTTATTATAGCCAATTATACAATCTTAGGGAAGATGCCTCTATTCCCCACCCCAGTAAGCGGATATAGATCTATTCCTCTAATCTCTTGCCTTCCCAAGCATGTCACCAACCCAAAAACTAGCGTTCAATGCTCCCATCACGACCGAGGAGATTCTCCACACCATCAAATCTCAACCCTTAAATAAATCCCTGTGCCCGGATGGTTTCTCAGTTTGGTGATATTCTCAGTCCCCCATCTGCTACCGGTGTTTGAGCGGGCCTCGACTTCTGCTTCCTTCCTACCAGAAATGTTGAAAGCTTTGATAGTCACCCTGCCAAAACCGGTCAAAGATCCGAATGTACCTAAAAATTTTCGCCCTATTTCTCTCCTGAATGTGGATGTTAAGCTCTATGCGAAAATTCTGGCGCTCCGCATGATGGACGTGCTACCATCTCTAATCCACCCGGACCAATCTGGCTTCATAAAGAATCGGGGAGCTCCAGATGCTACTCGTAGAGTCATCAATCTATTGCACTACATAGAATGTTCTAAAACGCCCTCTCTGCTCCTCACTCTGGACGCAGAGAGGGCGTTTGACCGAATCAACTGGGACTATCTGTCCCGGTATTACACAATTTTGGGTTCACAGACTGGATTTTGTCGGCTGTCCTAGCATTGTACTCTACCCCGACTGCCCAGGTATACACCTCTGGAGCCCTGTTCGTTCCATTTCCTATTTCAAATGGTACGAAACAGGGTTGCCCTCTATCCCCCCTCATTTTTGATCTTCTGATAGAACCTTTAGCCATGATGGTAAGATCACATCCTGATATCTCTGGTGTAACTCTGAATTGAACATCCCATGTTATTAGTTTATTTGCAGATGATGTTCTTTTGTTACTCACGGATCCTACCAAATCATTGACAACAGTGACTACTTTGCTTGGCAAATTTGGGGAAATGTCGTATTACAAAGTGAATGCATCCAAGTCACATGTCCTTGATCTGGGGGTACACCATAAAACTAAGAGGGAGATGCAGTCCTCCTTCCCCTATGTCGAACTTAGGCACTGTAATGACCAGAAGGAGTTCTTCCCTGTTTGAGAGCAATTTCCAACCCTTCCTGAGGACCCTGCCGGGTATGCTCAAATCCATGGATAAAATCTTTCTATCCTGGTCTGCCAGACTGGAAGTCTTTAAGATGATGGTTCTACCTCGCTTGATGCACCTTTTCAAGATGCTCCCTATCCCAGATCACTATTTTAAGGATCTCCATAGGGCCCTCAACCTTTTTGTATGGCAGGGACAGAAGGCACGATGCTCCATGAGTGTCCTGACTAGCCATAGAAAGGTAGGGGGCATGAGCTATCCTGACTTAAAAGACTATTATGTGGCAGTTTTGCTGGATCAGCTGAGACCCTGGTTCAATCACCAGAACCCTACCCACTGGCAGGAAACAGAGCGGGCACTGACCCCTGGAGCCACTTCTCATCTCATGTACATAGCCCACCTGCTCCCTGAGATGGTGCTGAGGACCCTCTCTCCCTGTATTCAGGCCTCAAGTATGGCATGGAGGATCCCTCTCCTCCCTTGCCATTTGTCCGACTCATTGCATACTCTACTCTCCCCATTGGAGGCTCTTAGAGCTTTAATTCCCTCTCTATCCCTGAGGGACTGGACATCTAGAGGGATCCGACACACACAAGATTTACTCCTTGATGGTAAAATGTGACCTATCTCGACCCTGTCTCTTAGCAATGGCCTTCCCTCCGGTTGTTTCCTCCAATATCTCCAACTTAAACATGTGCTACACTCTAACCCCCACGTACTTTGCAAAATACCTTAACCAGCCTGGAGATTTTACCTCGAGAACTCACCTAAGAAGGGGGAATATCACTATTCTACTCTCTACTATATCATAAAACGTCATTTATTAAGGTTAAGCCCTTTGAGAAGTGGGAAAGGGACCTCAACAGTGCCTTCTCCGAGAGTGAGTGGTTACAGGCCCTGTCCTGTACACTCAAGACCACTAGATGCGTGGAACTATGGGATCTACACTACAAAATATCCCTGCACTGGTACTATACACCACACAGACTGGCCAGGATGTTTGCTTCAGCTTCTCCACTGTGCTGGAGAGATTGCGGGCTGGAAGGTACCCTACTCCACATTCTATGGGAATGCAGACACCTAGCACACTTTTGGAGGGCGATCTTCCAGATAATAACTGACATCACGGGAATAGTGATAGACCCAACACCGGCCCTCCTCTCCTTGGGGATTGAACTCATCCCCGCAAAATTTAGACGCTTAACGATTCATATCTTATTGGCACCTAGGCTTACTATTGTCAGGAAATGGAAAAGCGCAACCCCCCCTCCCCCGCATCACTTGGCGAAACCCTATCCATCGTGAAGCTCCACTACCATCATGAACAACTCATAGCATATAGGGAAGGGACAATACAAAAATTTGAGGAGAAGTGGCTCCTGTGGGTCCGATTGTCTGAAGCCAAAATGCCAGATGTCACTCCATATAGGGCGGATTATGTTAGATCCTCTACTATTGTAAGTCCCGAACGTCTGGTCAAAATAGATATATTGATTGACTTATTCTGAGCTTTAATGTATAACCAATTGATACTAACCTGTTGATTACTGGACAATTTGCTGCTCATAACAACTGTAAGATGGCTGCTATTTTTGTATTCTTTTATTTTGTATTTTTGTTACGATTTCTGTACCTGATTACCTTGTTAAAATAAAAAAAAAAACGGAGCAAAATCTCAATAAAAAACTATTGTATTAAAAAAAAAGTTTTGCTTTAGTAAATGTCCTCCAGGGTACTGCCCAGCTCCCCATTCACTTTGTTTGTCAATGCCCTGTCTATTAGCCTAGAAAATGGCCATAAATAATTATAAAAAATAGTCTGCATAGGTTTATTTCACTGATATTTCATTGATGAGGATCTGCATCTCTGAATTACTTGATTGACAATGAATGTGCAGCTTGGCGCTTTTTTTTTAATGAAAGATTGTCAAATGTCTGAGTGTTGATATTTATGCTTGTATATTTTTTGTTTTTTAGTTAATGAGCAGGGGTACCCTGTGTGACGATAATGAGGTATCGATATTAACTATGAAATTATCTTTCCCCTTATCATAAAACAAATGCAGCCTTATATTCAGTTTAATTGACCGCTGGTTGCCCTCAATTTGCCAGGCCTCTTCAAATTCCAGTAACAATATCTGCTAATTTGGGCCTGTAATCTTGATAGTTCTTAGTGAAACACTAAAACCTGATTGTTTATCCAGAGTTTCCCATAAACCTGATGTGGATCAGCTTAAATTATTCTTTTAAGATCGGAGTCGTAAATCGCTAATGCAATGGTAATGGTTTTGCCCAACTCAGCTAAATCCCCAACACTCACCAACAAATTAGCACTTGGCAGGTTGAGGTAAACACAAGAATAATGATCAGGTTATGATGGTCAGAGGCCTGACAAACAACATTAACTCTCCTGGGCCAACCATAATTCCTATATATGTTTAGTCTCTATGTAAAGTTAATTTCATGATGCCTAATAATTTAGGGGTGGTCAGAAAGTATTGTGCATCAATATTCTACTATAATCTTAGATCTGAAATTTAACAGTTTGGGAGGAGCAGAGGAGGACATCATAAGGTCTTAACCCTCCTGCTCCCCCTCCCCAGTCCTGCCATATGGGCTGGTTCCGTGACACCACCTAGAGGTCTGACAAAAAGATGCTGCAGTGGCATCTGGGAACACCAAGAAGAAAGGACTCTCACAACCTCAAGAAGCTCGTAAAACCATAGCTCCAATAAGAGTTCCCCTTTAGCATCAGGAAAGATTCTGTGCAAGCCTTACTTGGAGAAGAGCCATTCAGACCCATCTTTTGTTTATTGAACTGGACTCTGTCAGAACTCATAAACCCAAGACTGTTAAGTACTCTCTTTCTATTCCTTTTTATTTTACTGTTGTAACATATTTGTCTTTCTTTATTAATATCTTTTTTCTGTATATTTTCTGCACCGTTTCTTTTATTAACCCCTTAGTGACCAGTGATGTCCAATAGTACATCACTGGCACCGGGCCCATTTAAACAGACTCCCGGCAGCTAAAGATGCCAGGACTCTGTTTACAATTGTAAAGCCAACTGTCGGCTTTACAATAGAAGCGATCAGGCGACTCAGCTGTCACCCAATTGCTTCTCCGGGCCGCAAACGGGCCGCCCCCCCTCCCCCGCCCGACACCACCGCCCTGCTTCTCCAGTTTTTGGGGGGAAGATGGGGAGGAGATCAGCGAACCTCCACTCGCCGATACCCTCTCTGTCAGTGCTGGGCTCCTAAATGCCCAGCAATAAGCTATTGAAGTGCGATCTGCACTTCCATAGTTTATTTCTAGTGTAAAGGTGACACTAGGGGTCTTTTAGAGACTTGTAAGCCCCCTATGTGATAGCAATGAAAGTGAAGTATCCACTGGGACAGGGTTGTAGGGAAGAGAGCCTCTCCCCCCCATGTAGCCTGGTATGGTTCAGGAGGTATCCAGCATCAGGCTGTTGCTCAGATAAGGGGTTGGTAATGGATTTTGGGGGAAACCCATCTAATTTTGTTTGTGGGGTCACTCTTCAAATCCATACTTAGTTTCTCTTTCACAATCCCATTATCCCATATTGTTGTACAATTGCCTGCCTTGCTTATGTTCGCCAGAGAAAGAGACACTATTCAATATCATTGTACGATCACCTGCTTTGGTTATGTTCGCCTGCAAAAGAAGATGCATCATCCACATAAGACAAAAAAAGGCCCTTCTTTAAGAAATAATATATTTGCAAAGGTGATATTCATGCGTGCAACTTTCACGTATCAGCTGCAGAACCACAAGCTTTTGTTCTTACCTCCTGGCTGTGGTGGGTCCCCTGGTATCTGTGGTTCTACAACCATGTGCTCTGTTCTTGCTGCCTTGCTGTACACAGCTAGCAGATATGGGTGTTGCCTGCTGATTAAAATCCTTTACTTCATGACCATTTCCAGCCCAGGCTCCCAATTCCTCTCACTATTTAACCAATGCTCAGATCAGCTATCATTGCCTCAGCTTTGTCTTGTTACTTCTCATCCTGCTTCTTGCTTTCTTGGATAGACTTTTGTTGTACCGACTCCAACTTCATCCCTTGGATTTACTTGTCTGCTTCTTGCCCTGATCTTTTGTCTGTCCCCTGGATCTTGTTTTAACCTCTGCCCACCTGTGTACCTGCTTGTGCCTTTATCCTGTTGCATGGATTGTCACCTCACCTGCCAAAGGGAGAACCTGTGGGTCATGACCAGGCTCTAGCACGCAACAAAATCCATGTCCACCATCAGGAGTTTTGGTGAAAAATGGCTGGTGTATAAACCCTGCTTCCTTGGGAAATCCATGTGACCTTTTCATACAAGAGCTAACTTTCCGGGATTCCTGACAATTGGTTAATCTAGTCAAACCTATGTGTGTTGGTTTGTGTGTCAGTTTATTTTTAACAACACTATATGCTTGTATATTGTGCTCAGAGAGGAAGACATATAGAAGTTATTGTTACCAGCCAAGTAGCTAGAGATCATGATCACAATAATAACAACATTACCCTGTTTCCCAGCTAATTCTTTGAAAGTAGCTGTGAAAGGAGATTCATCCCCTCTTCCTCCTTAATGTTAGGCCAACAGCAAAAGTTCTAGCTCACCCATTGAGTCATTTTGTATTACAATTTGTAATTGCTAAACTTCCTATGCTGGTTTTATGGTTTTTGGCAATATTATTTCTCGGATTTCTGGTTTGCCCTGCCCCCTCCTTCCCCATTCTTCCCACCGCTGTGCTGTATCCATATTGGTTCCTGCTCACTAATTATTAAATTCTATTCAAATCCCTACACCCAGAACCTAGTTTAAAAACTCCTCCAACCTTCTGGCCATTTTCTCTCCCAACAGAGTTACACCCTTCCCATTTAGGTGCAGTCCATCTCTACAGATCGGGTAGCCAACCGAAAATTCTGGCCAGTTCTCCATGAACCCAAACTCCTCCTTCTTACACCAGTTTCTTAGCAATTTGTTCACCTCCCTGAGCTCCAGCTGCCTCTTTGGTGTGGCTCAAGGCACAGGAAGTACTTCAGAAATACTGCCGTAGAGGTCCTTTTCTTAATCTTGGTACCCAAGTCTCTGAAATAATTTTTTTATACTCCATCTATGGATACTCCATCCATTTTCCTTTGATTTTGTAATTTGTACCATGACAACTAGGTCCTCCCCAGCCCCCAGCCCCAGCAATCTATCCACCATACCTCCATTTTGTGTCGAACCTGAGTGTCTGGTAAACAGCATACTGTTTGACGATCATGGTCTATGCGTCTCTCCATGGCTATACTCCTTTTCAGATCATTTTTGGAGCAGTCATTCCCCTTTCAGCTAGAGGAGGTTTTCTGATCCAGCAATGTCACTCCCAAATCGATATCCCCAAAATCATACAACCAGACATATTTTTTGTCATAATAAATATATACAGTATTTGTTTAGCATAATACATATATGGTATTCCATTGTAGTACAATAACTTTAAGGGCATAACATAAAAGGAGGCCTCAAAGAGTACGGGTGCAGTTTGCTTGGACCGAGGTTTTCACTAGACCCAATTAAAACTTTTTAATATATGGTTTATATCCAGTTGGACTTTCAACTTTCATATGTGAATATGTGATTTGTAACTGTCGTGAGCATGAAACCCATGTGAGAGCAGGTATCATGCGATCCCCCAGGTTGTCAGCCTGTGTTTCATCAGCTTACAGGAGGAACGCACACAGGAAAGAGGCTCAAATGGAAGAATTGTTATACTATGTAACATTTGATACACCAAGGCATTGAAATAAAGCACCGCTCCTCCACGGCTTTAGCAGGGGAACGACAGCCAGGTCATATTAAGTCTAGCAGGGCCAAGAACAGCCTCCAAGGCATAGCAGAAGAGCCGTTACATATACCTGTTGTGGATAGACCAGCTCCAACTGCATAAACAAATCTTGATTCAAGTAATATCAACCTTGAAAATGTAATAAAAAGTAATTTAAATAAAAAAAGAGTGCCTTATTTTACACACTAACTCACCTTTGTACTCTTGCATCTCCTACCCACATTCCTACATTATGTCTTTTAATTTTCTCATCTGCACCCATGTTCTGCTTACTTGCAATTCTATTTCTTTAATAAATTAGAACAGTCTTTCACAAAACGCATCTGTGCATGCCTGTTCTCTCACTGCAGTAATATTATAAAACCTTAATTAGGAGGCAATAATCAACTCTCATACAACCTTTGCAGTGTAAAGATACAATTTTATGACACCAATCATGTGCAAGGGAAATTTTAAAAAGAAACAGGATTCTCACTTGCACATGATTGGATGATAGAAGTCAAAACAGCTTTACCTCATTCACTAAACTACGAGATTTTTCACTTTCCACAGAGAACACAATCTGCTCCATTAGTAAATAAACCTGAAAATGTTAGGGTAGACTACAAAAACGATTAAATGTATGGAGACATGCTCTGGGACTTAAAGTGACATTAAACCCTCAGATTTTTTAACATAAAACAATACTGTAATGTGTGCCTTACTGTAATCCATGGTAGTTTCCCTTCTCTTTGCTGCTCTTCCTTTTAAATCTGTATCTGTTCTCAGGCGGGGCAGAACTTGTGTTTTGCAGCACACTGCCTTGTCTCAGGAATGGATATATGGTGTCTGTGTATAGGTTTGTATAGGTTTGTAACCTGAGCCAGCACTACAGTATGAGGCACTGAGCTGCAAAGGGAAGTTCTCCCCAAGCATGAGAAGACATGAGGATTTAAAAGGAAGAGCAGCAAAGAGAAGGGAAACTACCATGGATTACAGTAAGGCACACATTACAGTATTGGTTTATGTTAAAAAATCTGAGGGTTTAATGTCACTTTAAAGGGGTTAAAGGGAGGAAAAGGTTTTGGGGTAACAACATTACAAATCTGAATTAAGCAGATAAACTCTTTTATACTATAATTATTATTAAAAAAATTCTAAAAATAATAATAATCAAAACTTGCTGCTGTGGAAGAATCACACAGCAAAAATGTAAAAAGTGTGTCAGTCATTTAGGAACAGAAACTAAAAACTAGCTCAGTCATGAAGGGGTTAAACACACACAACTGGCTCATTTATCATTTAGAGTAAAGAAAGAAATATACCTTGTATTTAGGGTTCTGGCCTATGAAATTAGGATTGTATACAGCAATTGAGATTACTTTGTCCTTTTGAGCATTCCACTGTTGTTTTGCGTCTGGTACGTGTTCCATTAACATGAGTTCTACCTAACAATTGACACAAACAAAAGACATAATTGTAATAATTTAAACATTTCATTTATGAACACCTATATTCTGTGTACACTCTTTTTTGGTAATAAATGATTGCATACGCTAATATCCCATAACAGGGGGGTTTATTTTCCATCTTAGGATAGTGGGTGGAGGCCAGAAAACCATTTTATTCTGCCACCTGTACACACAGCACTGCTGGTTTATAGCACTGGTGCAGACCATTGTCATAGAGGCATTTATTCCAAACTGCATAAAGCAGTTTCTGACTTGTAGGCCATCATCAGTGCAGTGCATGGAAACAATAGCTGTTTCCAAGTAGGGCTTAAGGAGCAACAAAAATGGTGGGGTAGGCCAAAAGAAACCAAAAAGCCCTCCACTGAAACAGTTTTGAGCCTTCTTAAAGCAATGACCTATCGGGAATACCTTCTTGAATATACGGTTAACATATGGAAATGGAATACATTGATAAGGCAATAATTATATATGTAAATAAATGTGGCAATGCATTTGTGAATGTCCACAGCAAGCATTACTCATAACGAATACTCATTACTCATTACGAATCTAATGCAAAAGGTCTAGTCGAAGTAAAAGGAGAAAAACTCTATTGCCACAAATATCTCCTCAGGCTTAGTTCACATAAGCAGTTAAATATTAACGCCCTCCATGAAGAACAATTTTCTGGCATAGCCATCTTTCTTTACTACCATTTACAAAAGATTATTTCTTGTCTACCTATTTTTTTTTATTGTTTACCTAATGGGCAGAGATGAGTGACCTGGGACCCAGAAAAATGTTGGACAAGATGGCGACAAGGAACAATGAGGGACAGATTTGAGCTGTCATTACTCAAGGAACAGGTGAGTACAGTACCTCTTTAAGTAAAGGCTGGTGCATTGAACAGGGCTGATCTGCTTAAAAAAAATTAACTAGGGCAACATAATATACCATACGATATGTAAGCATTGAAATAGTCGTGACTGCGCAAATTATCTAATTTCCTAGTAAGGACTGACAAGAAGTAACTACATGTAACCAAACAATTTTTGTGCATACATAAAAAATAGGATGTTTGACCAAAAACCTTTTTCTTGGAGTAAATTATGGGACACAGGAACAGGACACAGGATGAGTATTCAGGTACATTGGGTTACGCTACTGCCTTCAGGAGATTGGCCACTAGCAAACAAAGGTATAAGGATAGTCCAGAATAACCTCACCCATCCAAACATGGCTCAGGAGGGATCTTGGTCTCGCCTTGTTCACACCAAATGCAGACCAGATCCGGTCAGGTTTCTGCACACGCAGCGCAGTGGGTTGTGCTGCGTTTTAGACGCGTTTTGGATGCGTTTTGGATGCGTTTAGGGCCGGTTTTGGTTAAAAAAACATGGGCTTTCAGGCACTTGCATGCGTTTTTGATGCGTTTTGGCGTTTTAGATGCGTTTTTGATGCGTTCCAGACCAGATCCAGAGCAGGTAAAATAGGGCTTGCCGCATTTTTTTCATCCGGTCTGGATCTGGTCTGGATCCGCACGCTGCGATGTGAACTGGAGGTCAAAATACCATAGGAATACATTGGACGCAGTTTTGATCCGGTCTGCACCTGCTCTGGTCCGGATCTGCTCCGCGCTTGGTGTGAACAAGGCCTTAATGTACACTAAGAAAAGGATTTTACAGTAAGTCAGAAATCCTATTTTCTTAATCATACATTATCGGACACAAAATGATTATTCAGGTACATTAAAAGGTACAAGAGCTGCCTGTTTGCTTTGGGGAACTCACGAGGGGGCACCCTGTAAGTCAGAAACTGACATGGGTTTAGTTAGTGGCTCGGATGAAGAGATGTTTGGTTTGTTTAATTGCTGTACAGAGCCCTCCTGCATTGAAACTATGTTTGTTTGTGGCCTTGCTAAATTAAAGTGCAAGACTGAGGATGAGGTTAGTATCACTGGGTTTTTGGCAAACTGTGCATGTTCCTAACCTGTGAACAGGTCAGGTGAAAAAATATGGCCAATAGTGGGAAATGTGCCAGACCCTTCTCTCACCTCAACCAGCATCCTTTTGTCAGTAAAAGCGCTGAACAAACTGTTGGCCCTATATAAATCCTGTATCATAATAATAATAAAAATAATAATAATAATGTGTTGAAGTTAGTGAGGGACAACTGACAGCTTTGTGAGGAAGGCCACAAACAAACACAGTTTCAGTTCACTGTAATGTAGCAGTGGCAATATGCACCACTGCTACATTACAGTGAATTGCAGCATGTTGGCCTGCAGAGAATGGAGCCCCCGGTATTCACTGTGCTGTTTAGTGGCATTAGTGCTCTATTACTGTGATTTGCATTGTAGTGTGACTGTACACCACCTATTGCATTTACAGTAAAAAGATCCATCTTCTTTAGGACTAAATTTTGTGTGTGTGTCAGCAAGTTCTGTTGCTACTTAGCTGCTGCTCTCCCTTTCCTTTTTGGTGCTATTTTATGTTCTTAGTTTTACATTTTTTTTTTTTTTTATTTCTTCAAAACTTCAAGCCCTGCGCAAACTGTTGGTGCTATATAAATACTATGTAATAACAATAATAATAATAATAATACAAAAAAAATGTTAAAAATTACGAACAAGGGTTTTGGGTTCTATTGCTTTAGGATTGTAGTGTGGGGTTTAGGGTTATTATAAAATTGTTGGGGAGGTACAGTATATTTTACTTTTATACTACTTTGATAGGGTCTTTTCATTTTTTGTTTTTGGGGTCAACAGTATAAGGTTGTTGGTGACACATATAAAGTTGCCCTTTGTTAGCAGCATACCACTCCGTACTATTGCGTAGTGTACTATACAGAGAGAGTGGAGATGGTGGAGTATAAAATTAAGCCTTCATCATCCTCCTATGTCTTCTCCCAGGTAAATAGTAGCAAAGTCTTGTTAGCAGCTGCAAATGCACCCTCTTCTTCCTCCTCTTTAGCACCTAATCCCACCATAAAACTGCAAAATGACCTGGGGGAGTCTGAACAATTATTTTAGCACAGCTTCAGTCACTTGCTGCCGGAAGTTGCACAGCAACTAATTTTATCAGATTTTGAGGGAGAGAGCGCATGTAGCAAAGAGGGAATGAACAACAGGCAGAAAAAATCATTTGCCAGTGATGTTTCTGAAACTGTAGCACATTGCTAAGTGGACTTTAGTGATGAGGGTTGATGCTGAGGCAGACCATATCTGGGTGCCTAAGAATGTAGAGGAGGATAGTGAAGGAGAGACACAGCATTAGTGAGGCAAGATGTAATGCAGAGTCAATTCAAATAGAAATGGAGTGAGCAGCTACCCTAGTCTACCAGATGAAACAGCTGTACAGGTGCAGGACAGTGGAATCCAAAGGTCTGCTTCATAGGGCTCAGCAGTGTGGTCCTTTTTTCATACATGTACTGCAGATAGAACTCTAGTGGTATAAAGCCTCTGCCTCAGTATATCAAGTTGCGTCTCTGAGATAAGGAGGGGAGTCTGACAAGGGATTTGAGAGTGATAGCATATGGCACATCAAGTGGGGAAGAGGGTCAGCATGCGGCCACACTTAAAGTGACACTCTGAATTTGTGATGCCATTGTCCTAGGCTAGCTACTTTTGTTCCCCATGGTCCCTGTGTGTGTTGTAAAGTAGCCACCACTTCAAGCTTGCTCCTGTAATGGACTACAATCTCAATACAAATTAGCAAACTAAAAGTGAGATTGTAGTCCATCATGGGAGCAAGCTTGGAGCAGCGTCTACTTTACAACACACACGGCGACCATGGGGAACAAAAGTAGCCCCCCTGCAGAAGGAAGGACAGTGTCAGCACCAATTCAGATATGATTTGAGGATCAGCTGAGTGATACACAAGTAAGATACATATTTGTTAATAGCTAAGGTACTTGAATGCATTTTTGAGATTTAACTCCTGAGTTCAGTGTCACTTTAATAGGGCCAAGTGTAGGCTTTGACCTTGCTCAAAGTCTCCAAACCCCACCCTACCATCTTCAGCAATATATCCCTGAGCAGGCAGATATCTCTTCTCCAGTTGCTGGAGCAGAATAGAAAATATAGCCACATTCTCATATTTTGCCGCAGCTGTTGGCCTGCCATCCATTTACATCTCCTGCCATCATTACCATCTGTTGTCTGAGACATAATAATAATAATATTTTTAATTCTAGTTAAAAAGTGCCTCATCTCTTACTCTTTAAATGTGGCCTACTAAAATGGCTTACAGGTGTTTGTGTAATATTTGTACCTTGTGTCTCTGACATAATCCAAAGCAATTTTTATTTCTAGATAAAAAAAAGTGCCTCATGTCTTACTCCTGAAATGTGGCCTACTAAAAAGGCATACATGTTTATTTGCAATATTTCTGTTTTGTGTCTTAAACATAATCAGATGTAATTTTTGTTTCTGGATTTCTTTCCCTTTTCAAATGCGGCACAGTAAAAAGGCTTATATGATGTGCAGTGTGTCTCTGTAAAATCTATAAAATCTTTATGGATCAAAAATGCCTTGTCTCTCCCTCTTCAAATGTGGCCAACAAAACAGGCTTATATGATGCGCAGCATTCTGCCTCTTGTCTCTGACAGAATCTGTTGTAATTTTAGTTTTTTGTTTTTAAAACCTGCCTTGTCTTTTCCTCTTACACCGCTGCCCAATCAAGCTGCTTACATACTCTTCTGCCATTGTGCTAAATGTATGACTGTTGTCTCTGAAATACGGCTCTGTAATTGCTAATTCTCCAATGACTGCTTCTTTCTGTAATGTGGGCTTGTGGTTTTGAAGTATTTTTGTGCACTTTGTTGACCTTGTTCCTGCAAACTTGGTAGACAATACAGTGGGGTACTGCACTATAAGGTCACAAGCTATGCTATGAAACAGGTATTGTCACTGTTTGGCAATTGTTACAAATTTGAGGGATTTAACATTATATTTTATTTCAAAATGTAAAGCTTTCGAAAGTAGTTAGATCTGTTATGTCTACTACTTGAAAGTCTGACTATTACTGCTAGTTGCAGCAAAAACTTTCTTTAAAAATGCTTTTCTTTTTAAATTTAATCAGATAGGGATGCTGTTTTCTAGGGATGCTCCGATACCGATACAAGTATCGGTATCGGCGGCGATACCGAGTATTTGTACTCGTGCAAATACTCCAATACAAAAAACGAGTACCTGTGCCCGCCATCTTCAAGGACCAGAAACCGCCGCACACAGGACCTCCATAGCGTCTTCACTTAAACAAGATGGCCACAAACTCCTCCTCCAAGTCCTCAGTCATCTGCTCCATTCTGACCTCTTCTCCCGCTGATTGGCCGATTGGATGATTGACAGGCTTCCTCACCAGTCAGGAGTAACTGGTGAGGAAGCCTGTCATCATCCAATCGGCCAATCAGCAGGAGAAGAGGTCAGAATGGAGCAGATGACTCGGCTGTGACACGGAGTGGCTGAAGCAGACGGAGAAGACGACACAGCAGGTTAGTACTGCAGCACCGCATGGGGGCTGGGCACAAAAATGCTGTGTAACTGCATATAATATTTGGGAAAAAAAGACATTAAATAAAGAAATAACTGTGAAGATATTGCTAACTAAGGCTTGTATCCCCCTAGTGGTGAAAATAGATGAGCACTTGTCCAGACTCCAGACCAGAACACAGCGTGGCAGGGCTATATCCAATTCTGCATACCTGGCTTTATATTATAAAGTTCTTATAATATAAAGCCAGGTATGCAGAATTGGATATAGCTGTGCCACACCATAGGAATGCATAGCTAGATTCCTATTGGCTATTTCACTTTGCAATAGCCAATAGCAAACTAGCTATTGCACCCGCCCTCTGCTGCTGCCAATCAGAGGAGGGGGACCTGCAGTTCTCCATAAGGTCCCCTTTTAGTGATTGACAACAGCAGAGGGTGGGTGCAATAGCTAGTTTGCTATTGGCTATTGCAAAGTGAAATAGCCAATAGGAATCTGGCCATGCATTCCTATGGTGTTTTTTTTTAATTATTCTGACGGCGTGCGGCACAATAAGGCTGCAATTGTTTAATAATCAATATGTGCTCTACATGAGAGCTTACAATCTCCATATGAAAGTGTGTTGTAATTAATAATAATAAAAATAAAAAAATGTTTGAGTTTTCTTTTGAAATACTTTGTTATATGGTTTGCCATTTTAGCTGTTACAGCAGTGGTTTTCAACCTGTGGGTCTATTAGATCCCTAGAGGCACCTTTTCACGTCACTGGGGAATGGCAGCTGAATGTAAATTCAGCATGCAGTGGCTGGGAGCAATAGCCAGCCTCCTATTGGCTATTTTAAAATGCAACAGCCAATAGCAGGCTGGTTATTGCACCCGCCCACTGCCTACTGTCAATCAATAGAGGAGGACCTGGAGGAGCCTATTGCAATTTAAAATATCCAATAGCAGGCTGGCTAATGTTTCCAGCCGCTGATGGGAGACTTGACACCGGCGTTCTATCAATCCCTCGGACTCAAGTCTGAGGGATTGATAGAACACTGACATGGAGGGGGATTCGACTAGTTGAAAATCAACTAATCGATAATGAGAATAGTTAACAACGATTCTCATTATCGATTTATAATCGATTTTATAATCGATCGGTTTCAGCCCTATGCTGATCGAAGGAGCCGGTTGGAAAATCTTTATACGAAAATCTTCATACAGCCAATGAGCTGTCAGAATACAAAAGAAACAGGGATTCCTTGATCAACGCCGGGATTCTGTTTACATTTGTAAAATAGAAGCGATTCTGGCTCCCCCCCCACCCAACCTAACATCCCTGCTGTGTTTTACGGGCTCTGCTGCCCTTCCTACGGGCCCGAGACCGGCATCTTGTAAGCCCCCCCTATGTGATAGCAATTAAAGTAAAAAAATAACAGTTTTAAAAAAAGTATTAGAGAAAATAAATGTAAAAGTGATTTTTGAAAGTCCCCCGCGAGCACGCGCTTCATAACTTAAACATGTGTCAGATGCGCCTACGTTCGAAAAATATTATCGCGCTACACATGTTGGGTATCGCTGCGCACGCCAGAGTGAGATCAATAATTCTAGGGCCAACATTTATGCATATATCAAAACTGATGACCTGTAGGGGCTTTTAAATCATCGTCTATGGACTTTTCGGGGTACTGAATTTTATCTGCGTTTCACAGATGCACACAATTTTTAACCTGGGCATGTTGGGTATCTATTTACTCATTGTAACCCCCTCTTTTATATTTTATAAACTATATGAGTATGTTATTGTGTTTTGGGGCACAAAATTTAACTTAAGTGCAGTTTTCACTACATTTTGGGTTTGCTAAGGAGTTATGCTAATATCGTGCAACATAAAAAATTGCAACTGCCACTACTTTAATTCTACAGGGTCTTGGCTTTCAGAAAATATAGAATGTTTGGGGGTTTGAAGTAATTTTCAAGCCTAAAATGTGGATTGTAACATGGGTGCAAAAAACAAAAAAAAGCCTTGGTCATTAAAGGGTTAAAATAAATGGCATCATGCGTTACTACAGTGCAATAGTAGGAATGGGCCCCTAATGTGTATATATAAAGGAGAAAACTATTTGGTGACAAGTTCACTTTAATTAGTTGTTATTACAGCAAACATACTTACCTCTTCGTCTACATTTTCCAGCAGCATTCCTTTGAATGAATTTAGTCCATCATGAAACGTTTGATTTTGATCTCTTAGCTGTATTTCAAACCTGTGTTTACATAAGTAAAAATATCATAATTAATTGGAATGTCTCCTCCAATAACTGAATCTAAGCCTTGCTCTCATGATTCTTCACTGACCCTAAGCCCTATTCTCCTTATTCTTCATTGATTACAAGCCCTGCTCTCCGTATTCTTCACTGAATTTAAGCCCTGCTTTTCATATTCTTAACTGAATCCCAGCCCTGCTCTCTTTACGCTTTAATGAAACTAATCCCTGCTCTCTCTATTCTTCATTGAATCTAAGCCCTGTTCGCCATATCCTTTACTAAATCTTAGCCCTGCTCTCCGTATTCTTCATTAAATCTAAGCCTTGCTCGCCGTATTCTTCACTGAATCTAAGCCCTGCTCTCAGGATTCCTAAATAAACCTAAGCCATACTCTTCTGATTCTTCACTGAATCGAAGTACTTTTCTCCTGATTCTTCACTGAATCAAACAATGGTAATACATGTCACAATCTGATTGCATAATCTCTGTACAATGTCCATTATATTTACTTAAACTATGTAATATGAGGACAGAACTAAACAATCCATTTAGTTTGTATACAATTAAATAGGCCCTAATACTGCACAGTAGCTTAGTAGGTCTCAGGGGTGGACTGACCATACGGGCAGTTGGGCACTGCCCGAGGGCTCGTGGCCAGGAGCGGGCCCATCACCGACCCCCCCAGTGCCCCTGTGTGCCAGTTCCCGGGGCCCGCACACTCCAGATTCTCACCTGGGGTTCTCTGTGCGGGCCTCCAGTGCCCCCCCTATCTCCACGGCACATTACATTTTTTTAAAGATGGCTTCCGTAAGTAGTGGCGGCCATCTTTAAACCTAACAAGTGCCCAGATCACATTTAATATATTGCTGATCCGGCAATATGTTAAATGAAAAACATGCCTAGGTGGTCCAGTGGGGAATCAGTATGATCTGCATCTCTTGCTGATGCAGACCATACTGATCGCTCCCTCGTGGTGCCGCCGCTGACTGGCAGGGAGCGGTTTGTCCTGGCTGCGTAAGCCTTGCTCGCCGTATTCTTCACTGAATCTAAGCCCTGCTCTCAGGATTCCTAAATAAACCTAAGCCATACTCTTCTGATTCTTCACTGAATCGAAGTACTTTTCTCCTGATTCTTCACTGAATCAAACAATGGTAATACATGTCACAATCTGATTGCATAATCTCTGTACAATGTCCATTATATTTACTTAAACTATGTAATATGAGGACAGAACTAAACAATCCATTTAGTTTGTATACAATTAAATAGGCCCTAATACTGCACAGTAGCTTAGTAGGTCTCAGGGGTGGACTGACCATACGGGCAGTTGGGCACTGCCCGAGGGCTCGTGGCCAGGAGCGGGCCCATCACCGACCCCCCCAGTGCCCCTGTGTGCCAGTTCCCGGGGCCCGCACACTCCAGATTCTCACCTGGGGTTCTCTGTGCGGGCCTCCAGTGCCCCCCCTATCTCCACGGCACATTACATTTTTTTAAAGATGGCTTCCGTAAGTAGTGGCGGCCATCTTTAAACCTAACAAGTGCCCAGATCACATTTAATATATTGCTGATCCGGCAATATGTTAAATGAAAAACATGCCTAGGTGGTCCAGTGGGGAATCAGTATGATCTGCATCTCTTGCTGATGCAGACCATACTGATCGCTCCCTCGTGGTGCCGCCGCTGACTGGCAGGGAGCGATTAGTATGGTCTGCATCAGCCAGAGATGCAGATCACACTGATCCTCCACTGGACCACCAGGATAGTCCCCCAGTGCCCCACTGGACCCCAGGGATGCAGCCCCCTCCCTGCAAAACAGGTAAGCAGGTGAGGGGGACATTTTTTATTTTTATTGTTAATAGTTGTGTGAGTGATGTGTTTTATTGTGTGTGATTTTTAATGTGTGGGGTTTTTTTTTTAAATGAAGCTATGTGTGTTTTTTAATGAGTGTGTGTTATGTGTGTGATGTGTTTCATTACGTGTTTTTTTTTAACCACTTCCAGCGGGTCCACGTAACTGTATGTCACCCGCTGGAAGTGCTTATACCAAGAACACGGCTGCAGCTGTAGCCGTGTTCTTGGTACCGTTTTAAACAGCCGGCAATTGCTGTTTAAATACAAGCAATCCAGTGTCTGTAAAGGCGCCGGATCGCTTGTACGGTGCGGCGCTGTCCCCCCCTAGGCGGCCACCGGGCTCACACGAGGGACAGATAAGCCCGGGACTGGCATGGAGATCTCCCCTGGCAGATCAGAGGAGAGATCCGCGGCTTCTGACCGTGGATCTCTCCCCCGATCACTGGACCCGGAAGTGATGTGCATTACATCACTTCCGGTGTCACTGGGCACATTCTATGGCTCCTACAACCAGAAGAAGCTGATGAAGCAGATCTGTGCTTCATCAGCTTCTTTGGGGTCCCCAGGTGACATTAGGGGTCTGAAAGACCCCTGATGTCTCCACAAAGAGGACCTGTCACATTATATTTGATATTACATAGGAGGCTTGTTAGCCCCCTATGCATTAGCAATAAAGCTGAGTGTAAAAAATAAAATAAAAATAAAATTAAAGTAACAAAAAAATGCAACTTTGTGCTGCCCCCCCCAACTGTCAGTAATACTTGGAAAACATTTACCTTTTTGATGGGCAGGCTGTCCACACACCAACTTGGTGAGCAGGACTGCAATACTAGTAAAGATTGGAATGAATCTGCAATAGTAACCTACAAGCCCCAAGAAGGAGCAAAGCTCTGTTACATTTTTTGGAATTGTCCAAGCCTGCACAGCCTGAATTTTATCTGGATCCAAGGACGCCCCCTTTGCCTTGACCATTTTACCAAAAGTCCATACTGGGCTAGACGAGCAAAGACTTGGTCCAGATGCATCAAATGGTCCTCGAACGTTTTGGAAAAGATGTCATCCAAGTAAATTAGGGCTGAGTCAAAGTTCAAGCCTCCCAAGCAAAATTCCATTAGCCTTTGGAAAGTGCTGGGGCATTAATCAGGCCAAAGGTCATCCAATTAAACTTGTACAGAGGAGTGATAAAGGCAGTCTTTTCACGGTCTTTCCTTTACTGGGACCTGCCAGTATCTGCTGGCCAGGTCTAGAGTAGAGAAATACTGAGCCTGCCCTAAGGCCATTAAGGATTCTCCAACCTGGGGCAGTGGTTAAGCATCTCAATGAGTGCAAGTGTTCAATCTGTGATAGTTCACTCAAAAACTTAAGTTTCCATCTTTCTTTCAGACTAGAAATATGGGGGCAGCCCAGGGACTGTGGCTCTCTCAAATTACCCTCTTGCAGCATACTTTGTAATAGGTCTTTAACTTCTTGACAAAGAGCAGTGGGTATATAACTATAACTTTCACGGATGGGAGCAGTGTCCCAAGTGTGGATCAGATGATCAGTCGTAGTCTTCAGAGCCCTGACAGAATGCAATCATATGTCTGTGAACGAACTGCTGTAGTTTAGTTAACTATTCAGGAGTCATCTCTTGCACTGGAAGTGCGAGTCGTGCTACTTGCAAACGATAGGAGGCCTCTGAGTCAGGCAGGGTTTGCGATTGCAAAGAAGCACGAGCAGATTCAACCCCAGGGTAAGGAACATAATTTTGCCAGCAACTAGCTGCCATCCTGAACATATTATTAGGAATATACTTTATAGACAATATCTAAGAATTAAAAGAAATTGTACTAGAGATGAGTTTGATAGAGAAGCAGCGGAACTGAAAACTAGATTAAGAGAATTGGAATATGAGGATAAACTCATTAAAGCATACAAAATGGCTAAACAAAGCCAGACAGGAAATAAAAAAGGAATAGTAATTAGGATGAAAGTTAGGGAAAATAGAAATTGTAACAGTCAAATTCACTAGAAGTGAGTATGACAACAGTATGTGCACAAGCTGTTGCACGTATGTGGGAACTAACCCTTGCCAACATTGTGATTATTGTAAATATCTACTTGTTCATTCATTTGTTCATATATTATGTCATATAATTTTATTATCACCAGTGGCTCCACATTTCATTTTAAAACATGTGGGTAAGACCAATAGTGTGGAATTTAGTGCAGGTCGATTTCTCTCCCCTCTCCCCCAAACATTCTATCGGTGTATCCCTCACAACATTAGTTCTATCCGGTGACAGGGAGAAGACAAGGGGCCTCAAAGACTTGCAATTCTCCACATCCAGAAGTGAAGAGGGTCATGTGGCCAGGCTAAATAGGCTAAAGCAATGGCTGGAACCTCAGCTGCACTCACTAACACCCACCACACTGTCTCTGGCAACAACCTTTTGGCAGGTTTCTCTTCCCCAGCTGCTGGAGCAGAAGAAAAAAATACCTTCAAACCACCTCAATGACCAATGTCTTAATACTAACGTGTCAAAGCTGCTGGCGCTGCAGCTACTTTACTACCAGCTGGTGGAATCTGCTCCTTTATGGCCTGTGCTACCTCACAGTGGCAGGCATCTAGCTACCATTATTTTTTATGTTGCTGGACCAATGGTAAGTGGCAGGATAAACTTGACTAGTGGTGCATAGTCAAGTATACATGGACAGGGATGCTACTGTACAGTATATCTCTTCACTGTGCACTAGATTAATTTTCTGGCAGCTGCAACGGATGCAGTATGAGGCATACAGGCTAGAGCTAGTGGTGCAACCCTGTGTGTTGGCGGTGGTGGTAGTTCAGTCACCTGTCTCCCCTGCTGCTAAAAGTCCTTAAAGGAGAACTATGGGGTGAGTGCATTACACTCATCCGCATAGTTAGAGCCGTCGGCTTTATCGGGAAGTGAGTGAAAACATACCGCCGCTCGCTCACTACCCGATCATCTCCCTGCAGAGAGCGGTGACTTTCTATCACCGCCGCCCACAGGGATTTTTTGCTCTCCGATCTTCTAGCGCTGACTCTAGATAGACAGAGCCCGCTGTCAATCAGTCAGCGGGTTGGAGCTCGACAATATTGTCGGGATCTGTCCAGACTGTGGCGGTCTCAGCATATAGCGGGCAATAGCCCGTTATATACTGAGTTTTGGGTCACGGGAGGACGTTAGTAAATGTCATCCCGTGACCCTAAAGAGAACTATGGGAAAAAAGGTTACCCCATAGTTCTCTTTTAAGCACTCACAACCAGAGGACATTTACAAATCTCATGGATCTTAAGTAGGGTTGCACAGATACCAAGTACAGTACTCGGTACAAGTACGAGTACATGTACCGATACTTTTGAGCTCCACGACTACACTAGAGAAAAATTCAAAAATTAGGAGGCAGCTGTCATTTGTAAGGAGCACATGGAGCTCCTGGGATTTGTACATCTCTGTTTTAATGTACGATTTTGTTTTTATAAATATAAATAAAGGGATGCACAGATACCAGTTTTGCGAGTACGAGTACTGATACTTGCCGAGTACTTACAAGTACGAGTACTGATACATTTTTGTTTATTGTCATGTGACAGTTTTTCTAAAACAATACAGACTAATGATTTCAGGACAGTGGTGGAACGCCAGAGCTAGGTCCCAGCTGCAACCGCTGCAACCCGGGTAGTTCTCATGAAAATGCCAAGTATCTGCACTGGTACTCGAAAAGTATCTGTGCATCCCTAATCTTAAGTGGTTAAAACTAGGTAAAAACATCTGCTGCAACCGTAAATTTGCTGTGGCTTTGTACCAGCTATCCAGTAAAAGTGATCCAAGCCGCCCGATCACTTTTGGAGGACTACGAAGGTAATGACTTCCATGATCTGCTCTGTTCTGCAGTCAGTTTCCCAATCTGCTCTGTGATTGATGACCCTGGAAGTGCTCAGTGCTGATGTTAAGCGCTATTGAATTCCTGGCTGAAATAACAGGTAAACAGCTGATCAAACACCGTCCTTTGGCTGTATAGAATCCACTCCAATTGGCTGAAGTGGAAGGCAGGAAAGACAATCGGGGTCCCATGAGAACTCCATAAAGCGTACCTGTCACCTGCACAATGCTATCACTTACGGGGCTTGTTAGCCTCCTTGTAACCCAGGCGGTCGCTATGGGGCCCGGGGCACAGTGGGGCCCGGCCAGATGCCGTGCGGGTCGCCTGGGTTGCTATGGGATCCTCTGATGGTGGCTTTCACTGGCGTCTGAAGACGAACACGCCGCTGTTTAGATCATCTGTGCAGCAGCTTGTTCGTCTCCACAGAGTCAATGAGAGCCAGCAGCGGCGGTGGAGCAGGCTGGACCCGGTGTTCTGTCAACCTCATCAACCTCGTGAACCTCTGATGTCACCCGCAGTGGAGGAGGAGGCGGGCCCGTGCTCTGCAGCAGGGGAGGAGGCGGGGCCCGGTGACAAAGAAGGAGGAGGTAAGGAGTGCGACCAGCCCACCTGAGGGTGACCCTGCAGAGCCCACCATAGAGAGTCTATGGTGGGCTCTGCAGGTTCACCCTCAGGTGGGATCTCGAGTGGGCTCTGCGAAGGGGTATAACTAGAAATCACGGGGCCCCATACCAAATTTTGCGCCCCTGCTTGCACGTGTATGTAAACAGCGATTGCACCACAGATGTTAGGTGCCGTCACAAACATCTATGTGAGAGCAATAATTCTAGGGCAATAATTTGTTGCTAATTCTAAACTGATGACCTATAAAGACTTTGAAAGTGACTCCTATGGCCAATTTTGGGTACTGTATATTTTTGCCATGTCACAGAGACACTTAATTTTAACAACCCTATTATTTATATTTTTCCTAAAAAAATTATTGGCTATTATATTGTATTTGTGTGCACTGAAAATTTATAGGGTTATTCACAAAAGGGTGAAGAGTTTGGAGAAAGCAGGAGAAGTGAAGTGAACAATCTAGGACAACATAGCTGATTTGGAATAATTCTCCAATTCAGCTCACTTTCTAGTTCAGCTATGTTGCCCTAGATTGCTCACTTCACTTCTCCTGCTTTCTCCAAACTCTTCACCCTTTTGTGAATAACTCTGTTAGTGTATTTTTTCCCAAAATAAAGATTTAATAAACAGTGCGACGTAAAACAAATTGCAATTTCCACAATTTTTTGCTACAAGGCCTCTGCTTTCAGAAAATATATATTTGGGGGTTTAAAGTAATTTAGCACACAATGCAGATGTTAACGTGTGTGAAAATGAAAAAATTGCACAATGGTCAAAGTCCTCATTTTTGTCAGGACCAACAGTTTTCCCCAATCTCCCATGCCAAACACTGCCATGATGTGCTGCAGCTTGTGTGCCTAGTAAATGAAGCCACACTGGGCCAGAGCAGCTAGCTTAAGCAGGGTAATGTATGACAATGGATCTAACCCAATGTCCTCCCTTCACCAGGAAAATTCACACATGTGCCTTGCCTGGCTCTTGTCCTACAGTTGTAATGCAGCCCTTAATTTCTAAATATCTTGTTTTTTAAGACATGCCTCCTCAGGCCAGGAGGGTTTTTGGACCCTTTAGTGGCCGTACCCAACCACAGCTTGCTTAGCAGAAATGCAGTGTCAACATCAACTGCCTGCCAATCATCTGATCTGTGCAATCTGCACTGGAATTCTACTCTTTCCATGCTGAAGAGGCAGATGAGGACTATTAAAAGGAGGGTTAAGGAGCTGGAGGGGAGGAGGAACTTGGTCATGTTTTGAGGGAGACTTTTCACCCAAAACCCTGTGCATTGCACATGCATAGGGTGAGAATTTTAAGGACAACAAGTACTGCAGGTCATCCCCTGCAGGTACTTTAAGACATCTCGGGTCCTTTATCCTACAATGCCCAAATATGGACCCTCGCATTTAGGTGATCAAAAGAGAGACACCCCTATTGTGTGGCCACCCTATTAGATCACTGATACAAGGGTAAAATTGCTGATCTCCTGCCACCATCCCACAGGGAGCCCAAAATGGGGCACTTTGAGTAGTTTATGCCAAATAGCCTTTTTGGCACATTTTCTGGTGGTGGCAGGGTCCCCTCTGCTGAGCAACATGCTTCCACTGCTCAGTTTCCTTCAATGAACAGAAGCAGTGGCAGCAGTTGCTTTAGTGCTGCATTTACCCGTTTTTAAGCCGAAGAGGGCAGGCCCAGTTACAGGCATCAATCCCAAGCCATGAACCCTATGATTGGTGACTAAATTAGGTCCAGGGCTGATACAGAAATGATGAGAAATGAGGATCCCTTAACGTTGCCCATACATCTTACAATTATCTACAGATTTTTGTCTGCAATTGCGTTTTTGTCCAAAAATCTGCCAGTTGATGGAAAGTGCACAACCTCAATTGCTTTACAGATTACAATTGCAGATTATTGTCTTTCAAGCATCCTAGAAAACTTTTGTCTAGTTGGACAAAAATTGACAGGTTAGTGGCATTGTTGTACAACAAAAATCTCAAGATGAAAACTGCACATGCTCAAACGAAAATCTGTCCTTTCGATCAATGAAAATCGCCCAGTTAGTGGTGCTGGCGAGTGTTAATTGTGAACTACATTGGTCTGTGCATGATGGGCTAGTTGCAAGAAAATTGAACTAGGGTCAAAAGTCTGGACAAAAAAAGTTGTACAATGGTTGTAAGGTGTATGGCCACCTTAGAGGATTGTGTATCCAGAATGGTTCACTGGCTGGAGCTAACACAATATGCGCTAAAGGTACTAGCCTGCCCAACTGCAAATGTGCTTTCCAAGAGGGCCATTACTGTAGTAAAAGGGTTTGTTACAGAGAGGTGAATCTTCCTATCCTCTGAAAGTTTGGAATGGCTGACATTGATGTAAATGAATCTCAAAGTATAATAGTATAATATAATAGAAGACATAGAATACATACTCTCTGCTCGTTAACTGTTGTAGGATTGCCCTGGCAGACTCGTTTATCATCTTAGGATTCATTATTATTCTTTGGGAGTTTTCAGCCTGTGACTTTACCTGAAATAGTATCATAAAGAGTTATAAAAATTACAATATATTTATCTGTTTAATCACAAATACACATCAACAAAATGCTCCTCCTTTATATAGGATCTGCATTATAAATTATCGGTAGGTCAGATCCCCATCATGTATTTAAAATACATTTCTCATAAACATGCATCCAGTACAACCTCCAATAATAGACAAAGAACAGACTGAATAATATAATACCCCTTCAATAAACCACATATAAACAAACAAATCCAAAGAAGTCATATTTAGGAAGTGCATATGCTGCAATAAACAATCACAGCTTGTTATCAACAATGATCAGATTGGGCAGTAATCTCTCACAGAGCCTGGCAGTAGGTTTGTATCCAGCATGTGTGACAGCCATCTAACATCAATCCATATTAAAATGATCTGAGCCAATAGGTGTATAAGAGCTACTAAGCACTGAGTATATACCAGCAGTGTATCGAAAAAAAAAAAAACGTATAGAAATGTGCCGAGCTAAACAATAAGTGAGTAACAAAGAATGCGTGTAAACCATGCGTTTCACATACAAATTCTAATATATATGTGCCAATATTTTTGGATGGTAGGCACTATGGTTGATTTGCTTATATCTCTCTGGGTACTGGGAATCCTGTGATCACAACCCCTTGCTGGAAAGTATCTGAATGGAGAGAAACCTGAGAAAGGGGTTCCCTCCCCAGTTAAGAAGGGAACTGTGCAGTGAGACCTATTCAGTGGGTCAAAATCATCATGTGAGCACCCCTCTGTGTGGGTCTAATCATAGGGTATAAGGTGGAAGAGACACCGTCACTTGTCTATTGACTTATCAAGTTTGGATCTTCTATATCAGAATTTCACATTCAGACACACATGTGGACAGCGCTAAATGATAGATGACACAGTTTACAGACTCTTTTATATGTTCTACCACATATTATTCATGCTCTTGATGTTGTATGCATGATTTTGTTGCCAGGAACCATATATATACATGCACATTTTGCTAACATATTTCTGTTTCCAACTATTGGTTAAGTTTAGCACATGTATATTAGAATTTGTGTGTGAAACGCATTGTTCACATGCTTTCCTTGTCCTCACTTATTGTTTAGCTCGGCACATCCATGTAAGTCATCTAACACCCCCTCTTCCCCACAGGATGATATAAAAACTGCAACCCTTGACCCATTTTTAAGTTATAATATTTATGTTTTATTTCATTATTTTTGTTTACATTATGTGTAATAGTGTGAAATTCAGAAAGATGAATAATATGGTTTCTACAGCCCTCAATACACAAGAGGTGCTAATTCTCTGAGGCTGGTATGTCATGCCACAAAATATTGCATTCAAGGTACTATTCATTGAATAATTAACCAATGAAAGAATGAGGACACCTTCCAAAGCACTTAGTACAGTTTGTCCAGAAGCAAAAACAACATATCACTAAATGCATTTCTGATCCGTGAAGAAAATGGTTAACCAAGTGAAGGAGGTGGGGCAAGTCCTGATTCTGTCTGCGGTAGTAGCAAAATGTGACTTATCAGGGTATGTGATCATCAGAGGCGGCTCTAGAGTTTTTCCAGGTGAGACCCTACTGGTTAAACCAGGGCACTGTGGGTTCTCAACAGGGCTCTGTCTGGTCTCACCAGGGCGAGATAGGGTTTCACCAGCACCAGGGCTCCGTAGGGTCTCACCGGTGCTCTGTGGGGTCTCAACAACCTGGTTAGACCCCTTCAGGGCCCTGGTGAGACCACACAAAGCCCTGGTTAAAACAGGGCGCTGAGGCCTTGCTACCCTGAGAACCTTGCTACCCTGGTGAGACCCCACAGACCAG
>NW_017308731.1:130198-149020 GCF_000935625.1 Nanorana parkeri | reverse complement strand
GGGTTGCATGCAGGTCCTGGGTCTCATGGTGGCCTCCTTCGGGGCGGTGCCTTTTGCGCAAGACCATACCAGGACCCTGCAGAGGAACATCCTGGTAAAGTGGGACAAGTCCCCCCTGTCATTGGACAGGGAGATTCGGATCTCTCGGGGGGCGAGAGCCTCCCTGCGGTGGTGGCTTCAATCTCCGGTCTGGTGCGGGGGAAGTCTTTTCTCCCGGTGCATTGGACAGTGGTCACCACGGACGCCAGCCTTTGGGGCTGGGGCGGGGTCTTGGGCTCCTTGACCGTGCGGGGTCGTTGGTCGCCGGGAGAGTCCCGTCTGTCGATAACTGTGTTGGAACTTCTGGCGATTCGCCTTTCTCTCCTTCATTGGTAGGCCCGGCTCCAGGGTCTGGAGGTCCGGGTCCAGTCGGACACGGCCACTGCGGTGGCGTACGTCAACCACCAGGGCGGCACAAACAGCGTGGCCGCGGGTCGAGAGGTGTTCGGGATTCTGTCCTGGGCGGAACATTGAGTTCTGGCTCTCTCGGCGGTCTACATCCCGGGAGTGTGGTGTCGGAGTTGGCTGCCTTGTCCTGCAAGTCCCCATTGCTGGTTTTGCATCGGGACAAGGCGGTTCTCCGTCCTCGGCCGGCGTTCCTGCCGTAGGTTGTGTCGGCATTACATCTGAATGAGGACATTGTCTTACCTTCCCTGTGTCCAAAGCCGGTTCATAGGAAGGAGCGTGCGCTCCACTGTTTGGATGTGGTTCGCGCTCTTCGTGTTTATTTGGAAGGTCCGGCTTCTTTCCGCGGGACCGACTCCCTGTTCGTGCTCGCGGAGGGTCCTCGTAAGAGTCGGGCCACGTCGGCGGCTACCATCTCTAGGTGGATACGTACTGTTGTGACTCAGGCGTACGCCGTTAAGGGGCGTGAGCCTCCATTTCCTGTCACTGCCCATTCTACTAGGGCTGTTGGGGCTTCCTGGGCTTTCCGCCACGGGGCCTCTGTTTCTCAGGTTTGTAAGGCCGCTACTTGGTCTTCTGTTCACACCTTTGTTAAGTTCTACAAGGTGGACGTGTTAGCATCGGCGGATGCTGGTTTGGGGCGCAAAGTGTTGCAGGCGGCGCTTTGAGGGGTCTTTTGGGTGTTTTATTGTTGCCCATCCCTCAGTGTGTTACTGCTTGGTGACGTCCCTACCATTCAGGATCTACGATCTGTTGCCTGTGTCCTTCAATGAACGGGAGAGAAAATAGGATTTTTGTACTCACCGTAAAATCCTTTTCTCTCCGTTCATTGAAGGACACAGGCCCCGCCCTCTTTATGGGGTGTACACTCCTAACTGCTTGTTACTAAACTGGAGACTTGTCAGCAGGTGGGGGGTTTGGCCACCGGCAGGGGCCGCCCCTAGGCTGTAATTGGTCTTTAGTTTTGTGCCTAGCGTCCTTCTCCTGCAGGTGGCGATATTACCCTACCATTCAGGATCTACGATCTGTTGCCTGTGTCCTTACCATTCAGGATCTACGATCTGTTGCCTGTGTCCTTCAATGAACGGAGAGAAAAGGATTTTACGGTGAGTACAAAAATCCTATTTTTTTTGGCTAGAAAACAGCTTAAAACCCCCAAACAATTATATATGTTCTGAAAGCAGAGGCTCTGTAGAATAAAAAATATGTTAGTTGCAATTTTTTTATGTCCCACGGTATTTGTGCAAATGTTTATCAAACAAGTATTTTTAGGATAAAATACACTAAAATGAAATTTAGTGCCCAGAAACAGAATATAATGCCCAATTATTTTGTAAAATAAAAAAGAAGGGGTCACGCTGGGTAAATAGATACCAAACATGTAAAGCCTTAAAATTGCCTGCGTCCGTGAAACCGCAAGAAACTACAATAGCCAAAATTTCCAATAGGCAAAGTTTTAAACACTTTTACGACTCATTAGTTTAGTGCTAACAGTGATTGATGGGCCTAGAATTATTGCTCTCACTCCAACGCTCGTGACGATATGTAACGTGTGGCGCAATTTTTGTTTTTGCATGTAGACGCATGTTTGTGGGGGTGGGGGACTTTACATTTTTTTTTATGTTAAAAATTGAAAAAGAAAAATTAAAGTACAGTCAGCTTTATTGCCCCCTATATAATAGCAAATATGTGACAGGTCCTCTTTATGGAGACATCAGGGGTCTTTCAGAACCCTAATGTCACCTAGGGACCCCAGAGATCTACTTCACCAGCTTCTTCTACTGGCTCTAGGACCCAGAAAATGTGCCCACTGACACCGGAAGTGATGTAATACAGCTCCAGTGATCGGAAGAGAGATCAGCAGCTAGAAGCTGCTGAGACAGGAAGGCCGTACTTACAGATTCTAGGGCTGCAACAATTAATCGATTAAATCGATTATTATCGATAATGAGATTAGTTGCTGCTGCTCTACTCCTCTGTTCTCCCTGCTGGTGCTGGCTGAGGCAGTCTGTGTCCCTTTCATTCCCTGCTGCTCTCCCTGCATGTATCGGCAGAGGCAGCAGGGACGCAAACCACTGCAGCTGGCACCAGCGGGAAGGAGAGACCGTTGTGACTGCCCCCCAAATAAACTAAAATCTACTCAAATGCCCTGTGTTCCAGTGCAGTGCAATGTTTTAAAATGTGCATACAGTTTTATTCTGAAGTAAACTGTCTGTAAGCCGGCATTTGTGTATTTAAAAAAAATAAATAAATGACGGTATTCATTTTTAAAAATTTGTATCCGATTAATCGTAAAAAATAATTGGTTAAAAATTGATTTATGAAAAAAATCATTAGCTGCAGCCCTAACGGATTCAAAACTAGAAAGGGTGCAGTCACTTAAAGGTCCTATTGCAATTTACTTTCATTATGCACAATTGTACTTTTCTTCTGCTTGTAAGAACTGTGTTAAAAAAAAAAAAAAAGTTACTGCCTTGTAACAAGGACAGGGCAGTTAAATAAGTTACTAAATCAGCTGAGAATTTGCAATATAGAAAAAAATTATTTATTTATTGGTACAAGAATTCAATAAAATGTAACATCGTGACCTGAACAACTCGTATTAAAATGACGTCAAAGCACACCACACACATACACAAACCTGGGCAGCCTTCATCCAAACACTCATTCCTTATGTCATGAATCAATGCTTGTTGCAGATTGTGAATATTCATGCAAGCAATGTTTCTTGAAATGCTGGGATGGTTCCTTGTGAAAAGAAGTGAGGGAGAGATTCTCGGTATAATTACTTTATCAAGTCTATACCGCCCAAAGAATATACAGTCACACACATAGATACACTGAAGGGCATTCATCAAAACTGGAGCAGCTGTGCATGGCAACCAATCAGCTACTCTTTCATTTTCAAATCTTAACTGAACAAGAGAGATGCTGATTGGTTGCCAAGGGCAATTGCTCCAGTTTTGATTTTCTTCCACTTAGTGCAGGTTTCGACAATTTCCAGGCACCAGGTCGCCAATGTGACTAAGTGCCTGTTCACACGACGTCCGTTTTGTGTGCTGACCTGATCCGTACGCTCCTGCACTCAAAATGCATCCCAATGTATCCCTATGTGTTTCATGGGCTACAGTTCTCACGTGCGCAGTCTGTTCAGCTTACGACAGAAAAATACTGCATGTCACATTTTGTACGGTCAGGAAACGCAAACGCGCCAAAAACGCGTCAAAAATGCACTGCATCAGTAGCACCGCGTCTGCAGATCCGGACCTGAAACTCATGTGAACAGGCCCTAAAAATTGCATCATGGCACCTGGGAAATAAACTCTGCCGTTCTCTTCCCTGCTGCAGACTCCGACCTGTCAGCAGTCTCTTCTTACAGGCTGTAATCAGCTGCAGCGTTCTGTGTCAGAGACAGATCGCTGTAGCTGATTAGTGCCTGTAAGAACAGATGGCTGACGGTCTACGAGTCTGCAGCGGGGAGGAGAACGGTGGAGTTTATTGCAGCAGCAGTGGGAGAAGAAATGAGTCTGCTTCCCCCCTGCCCTGCCCCCGCTGCCGGCTGCAATCCAGCGGCTGGCAGCAGTAGCCAGTTCTCCTCCAGCTACTTTACCTCTGCTGATTTACAGCAGGCAGTGGGCGGGTGCAATGACCAGCCTGCTATTGCGATTTGGAATAGGTTGGCTATTGCTCCCAGCCATTGCCTGCTGTGTTTACAGCTGTCATTTCCCAGCTAAAGTTGTTGAAGCGAAAAGGGGACACTAGGGGTCTAGTAGACCCCTAATGTCATCTTAAAGAGAACATGTAATCTCCAATGAGGTAAAATAAAACAAAAAATGCAAAAAAACAAATGTAAATCTCCCATCCCCGCGAAACGCCATTGCAAAAAATGCCTGGCTCCTAACTTTTTTAGATGGCTCCTGGATTCAAAGAAAATTTGTCAAGCCCTGACTTAGTGCACACTTTTCAATCTTCTCACAACTATACCATTAGACGTTGATCAAGCTAATTACATGTACTGTGCTGACTATTGACTTAACCACTTGAAGACCGGGGTGTTAAACCCCCTTCCTGGCCCGGCCATTTTTCAGTATTCAGCGCTGCAGTACTTTGACATTTATTCCGTCATGCAACACTGTACTGAAATTCATTTTATACCATTTTTTGGGTACAGATAGAGCTTTCTTTTGGTGATATTTAATCACCACTGGGGGTTTTTATTTTTTACTATGTAACAAAAAAAGTACCCTAAATTTTAAAAAAGAACCTGTTTTCCTATGAAATGTTATGAAACATTTATTATCACCCCAATTTTTTGGTAAAATATGGGGCTATGTCGGGTAAATAGACACCAAACATGTCAAGCCGGAAAATTGCGGTCGCCCGCGAAATCCCAGAAAAACAACCACACCCAAAATTGGCCATAGGCGACACTTTAAAAGCTTTTACCGCTCATCAGTTTAGTGTTATCAGTAATTAATGGCCCTAAAGTTATTGCTCTCACTCCATTCAAGGCAATATGTGCTACATAATGGGCGCAATTGTCGTTTTCTCGCATAGGCGCACCCAACAGATGTTTGTGTGTGTATGTGGGGGGGCAGGGGAACTTTAAAAAAAAATTTTTTATTTTACTTTTATTTGTCACAATTTTTTTGTAACTGTAAAAAATAAGTCCAGGCAATACAGATATACCATGACCTGGATGAATGAGAACCTTCACAGACATATCTTTTTTAAGCCTTTTTTTTTATGGTTTTAATTTTTTTAAACTAAAAAAAAAAACCTAACTTTATTGCTATCACATAGGGGGCTAAGAAACCCCCTATGTGATAGCCAATTAACATAACGGGTCCTTTTTATGGAGACATCAGGGTTCTCCAAGACCCCTAATGTCACCTAGGGACCCCCAGAGAAACTGATGAAGCAGAGATTGGCTTCATCAGCTTCTGTACCGGAGAGTGACAGAGGAATGCGGAAGTGATGTAATATAGAGACGCCTGATTGCTTGCTGTTCACACTTCTAACAGTTTCCCCAATCATGTGCGCGCTGAGCGCGGCACACAAAAGGGGGGAGGGGCACGGCGTCTTGAGACGCCCTCCCACTCTTATAAGGCTCCCGTCCGGCCATTTAGGAAAGGCCATGGACGGGTGGTTGTTAATCCACCTGCATACACAGCAGCCATTTTCGCAGTCCACTGCGGATATACTGTGTCACCAAGTAAGTTCAAACATCAGTTGCTGCATTGGGCACAGTTGGATTAAGATCACTATTGATTGTGTTTGTACTTAGTCCTCTGGTGGACCTGTTGATGCCCGTTTACCAGGCTCCACAATTAGTGAGTGTTGATCGGTCCCTTCTTATCAGGAACAATTAGCTGTGAACAATTGGCTGTGCTGTACACAAATTACCGTTCCCAGCACTTGTTCTCCTGAACAAATTGTAGATTTTCTTTCCTCATTGAGTTCTAAAGGCAGGCTGCCCAACTAAGAAATATCTACGCATTTCACCCCTCCCAGTCCGGGGCTTCATCAGGCCGTATAGAGAGGGAGGGGTTTGATAGACTGTTTTATACAGCATTCCTCTCAGCACCACAATTAACCCATCTTTCCCTGTGAACTGTACAAATTGTGGTATATAAGCTTTTCCATCAAGTCTTTTATATGATAAGATATATAGGGTCAACTTTATCAATTAGTTTCAGCCCTAAAAGAAACACTGGCATGTTTTACATCTATGCCCGAATTTAGCAGATATTGTGGGCCCCCCATCCGCAATTAGTAATTCCATTTGGGAAAATAGAATTACCCACTCAAATCTGGCCCCCTCTCCACCGGCTATACTTCCGCCCTGCTGGTACGGGTGTACTAATTGTTCCCCATACTGCTGTCCAGTGCAGCCCTGCGTTATAGATTTTGAATTTCGCTCGCAATTTGCGAACACTTGTTGGTCAGCGTGGTCACTTGACCGCGCTGACCAATGAGAAGTTACATAGTATTTGAGGTTGAATAAAGACATTAGTCCATCAAGTCCAACCTATTAGGATCTCATTCTAGGAGTACCTGTACCCCTGTATATTACGGTCCCTTAAGAAATCGTCCAAAAGTTTCTTAAACAATTCCACATTCTTTGCTGAAATCACCGCCTGTGGCAGTGAGTTCCAGACCCTAACTGATCTTACTGTAAAGAACCCTCTTCGCACTGTTTCTTAGCACTGTTGAATACGGTTTTGGTTAAAATAATTTTTTGTATCACAACAAGTAGATTGGGCCCCCGCTTTAGTCCTTGGACAAGTAGTTTTTAAAACATGTTCACACCCCTGAGGCAAGTACTAATATTTATATTTTATTTGTAATTTTCTTGAAAAAAAAGTCAGGCCGAAATTGAAAACAAAAATGTTTTTGTTTTTTTTTCTAACGTTTTCAACATTTTAAAAATATTTTGTTTATTTTTTTTAAAAACTTTTTTTGTGTTTTTATTTTTATTAAATATTTTTATTTTTTACTTTACTGTTGGAGGCTTCAGGGAATTATTAGGGGTCCAGAAAGACCCCTGATATTTCCCTTTTTAAAATGGAAAAAGAAATTGAGAACAGAGTCCTCAATCTCTTTTTCTGCAGCCCCTTTTATAAATGAATAAATGAACAGGAATCCTCTATACTGAGTGTTCCTGTTCATTCATAACTTGTGGAGATAGTATGTTTACGGTCTCCACAATCCTAAATGAACAGGAAGTTATGTAGATCACCCCTATTCTTTCATAATTGGAAATGCAGCAAACATACTATGTTCTCAATTATTTACAAACACTCAGTGATCGCTGAGTTCCTGTACCCGCTCTCCATCCTGACACACTGTCGCAGCAGGCTGAGCAAGCAGCGCGAGGAGGAGAGTTCAATCTCCTCTGCCAGCTGATTCCTCCTCCGCACGCCCGGCCTCCTGTGACAGCACTGACAGCTGTCTCCACCCACACACCGCTACTCTACTGATCTGTCCAAAGAGGCTGAGTAGTGTGGGAGGAGAGCTCAGCCTCCTGTGCCAGCAATGACTACTGCCTCCGCCCCCACACCGCTGCTCTCCTGATCTGTTACAGGAGGTTGAGTGGTGCGGGAGGAGAGACGCCGGCCGCTCACAGCGCTCTCCTTCCTCGCACTGTTCTGCCTCCTGCGACAGCTTCTCTTCTCCCCGCTGTGACACAGAGCAGCGCCCAACAGGGAGGAGAGAAAGCAGGGAAGCACTATTTCGGCTGAAATATGGCACTATAGGCATTTTGCCAAAAGTGCAATTTTTAGCCGAAATTTAGGTGTATCCCTAAAAATACCTGTTGATCGTATCAGAAAATCAGAACTGTCTTGCCTTATGAAGTCTAATTAGCCCTCCTTACTTCTTCTTTTTTTTTTTAATCTTTATTTTATCAATTTTTTAAAGCTTACACCGTACATAAAGGACAGTGCAGGAAAATGAAAGGGGTATACATAATACAATCTTTGCAAGTGTAAACCAGCACGGTCATTTCAAAACTGTCAAAAAACAAACAACTAGTTGTTTAGCCGAACAGGCACCTGAGGTTAAAAAAGGAAAAAGGGAGACAGCTTTCTAGCTCATGTGGTGGGTCCGAAGATGGGTAGTCGGGTGTTTATGCCGGCCGCGCTATCATTTGAGACGTCTGATGTAATTAACTGGCCCGTGCCTTATTGGTAGGTGCTCTCATAGAAGAGTTAAGGAAAATGAAGAGACAGCCGACGTAGCACCCCGCTGGTTATGTGCGGGCGATGATATAGTGGAGAGCACACGTGTATACATATTACCAATATTATGTGTTGGGTTATTAAATAAGTATTGGGGATAGTGGGGTAAGGAAGAGGCCAGGTGTTTTATTAATGGTTATCAATAATACCTAGGGTCTGTGTGAAAAAGTGGGGGAGGAAAAAGAAACTTCAGAAGGGGAAGGAAGGAGGGAGGGTGCTAGATCAGAGTACGGTATGTTAGTAACCCCCGTGTCCGTCATGATCTCAGTTGCTCTCCAAGGGTGAGATATTCAGGCGAACGTATAAATTCCATCCAGGGATGCCATGTATTAAAGAACAAAGTATAATTGTGGTTAATTGAGCTTGTGAGGTCTTCCATAAGGTAGATATGGTGGATGCGGTCTAAAACCTGTCTGATAAGCGGAGGTTCAGGTTTTTCCAAAGGGCTGGTATACAAGCCCGGTCTGCATTGACTATGTGTCTGGTAAGGGAGCAGGAATAGACACGCATCGATATATTATTGTGGTGCAAAAGGAAGAAGGCAGGGTCTTGAGGAACCGGGGCATCGGTAAATTTTTTGCGCAAGAGCGTGCACCTTATCCCAAAATTGCTCAAGGGCCGGGCAAGACCAGAACATATGGAGCATGCCTGCCGAGGACTGTTGGCACCGCCAGCACTGGTCTGGTGAGTCCGAGAATAGTGAGTGGAGGGCTTGTGGCGTGCGGTACCATCTGGTCACTATTTTGTAGCCCAATTCTTGGTACCTGTTGCTAATTGAGGAACGGTGAGAGAGAGACAGTAATTTAGTTGCGGCTTCTGTTGGTATAGCGATCTGGAGTTCCTCCTCCCATCTTGACAGGAACCATAGTGGGGATTGGACCGACTGTTCGATCAATTGCGTGTAACAGAAAGAGAGGACATGTCGTGGAAGGTCAGTTTGGGTACAGAGTTGTTCGAATGGAGTGAGCGGTCTTTTATGATTATACACCGATGAAATGGTAGAGAGGAAATGGGTTAAGCGCATGGCAGACCAGAAGTCGAGAGGTCCATATTCTGGTTGAGTATGGAGGGCATGGAAGGAGGGCCACTCCGTGCTCTTCAAAAGATGCATGGCTTTATGGATACCCAATCCTCTCAAAGTCGAATATGTGTGGTGCCCTATACCTGGGAGAAAAGAGGGGTTATCGGGTATGGGGAAAAGAGGAGAAGGGATAGAGGAGAGGGATCCCTTGGCGAAGACCATACTTGCTAGTTTTAATGTGGGTCCAATGGTGGGGTGCGAGCGTATTTGAGGAGTTGGTGGTTCTATACTCCAAGGTAAGTTAGCCAGTGGTACTCCAACAAGGGATTGTTCTATCTCGATCCAAAGTTTAGATGGTCAGTGGTGGTTCCAATCGACTATACGGGCTAAATGTGTGGCAGTATAGTATTGGTATACATCCGAGAGCGACATCCCCCCTGAATGCTTAGGTCTCCGCAAAATATCATCTCAGTCTCGGTGGTTTACGGAGCCAGACAAATTCCGTAAAAACCGCTCGTATACTTCGAAAAAAGGATAGGGGGGATGTATATTGGAAGTGCTTGGAGAGGGTATAGTAGGCGTGGTAGGATAGATTGTTTCAAGATATTGCTGCGCCCCGTCCAAGAGAAAGAATTTTGGCCCATGTGGCTAAGTCTGATTTTATATGTGAGAGTAATGGGGGGAAATTCAAAATGAACATATGCGAGGGGTCTTTGGGAAGGAGTATACCTAAGTACTTGATGGCGTTAGGTGCCCATTTTAAAGAAAAGTTTTCAAGAACTCTACGTAATGACATGCCCGTAAGAGATATATGGAGGGCCTCTGATTTAGTGCAGTTTATTCGGAAGTTTGAGAGGGTTCCGTAGCTCCTCAATTCCTGAAGCAGTACAGGGATTGATACATCCGGGGATGAGAGAAAATAAGGTCGTCCGCAAAAGCGGCTACCTTATGTTCCGTCTGGCCGTGAATGTCCAGTTAGCGCGCCCTCCTTACTTCTTATCTTGCTCTACAGATTAGTGTTTTTATTGTTGTAGATGAAGAGAGTGGAAGGCTTTGTGTAATTTAACCCTATCCCCCCTGGCTGTACGTATATCTGTGGTGACACTTATTCCATGCCGCCCCATATATGCATACTTGTATGCTAGAAGCGTGCTCGATTGCACCTTCCCAGCACTGTGACTGCATTCTCATGGTCACATAGCAGTAATCCGGAGTCTGTGAGATGGGTTCATGATCTTGTGATTACTGTGACAGCCAATCAATGTGATCATATGAGTGGAAAGGCCAAAAAACTGCTCCAACGTTAAGATATTCTTGAAGGGCTGCCAGGAAGGGGTTAAATAAAAGACAACTGGACTGGACTGACACCACTCGGTCCACAAAAATGCTCTGTGTTGTCAACCCACAAGAGGACTTGGCGTTTATGGCAGATCAATAGGTATTTTTCTGTACTTGCAGGGTCTTTAAAGGGAAACGTGATTGTTTTTTTTAGAGATGCGCTGCATGTTTTTTTTTTCATTGATGGACACATGAAGTTTCATGCTGTTTAGAAATTGTAGGTAGTTTGCATCCAACTGTTTGATTCTTTTCACAGATGAAAGCAGGTTGACATTGTTTAAAAATTGTTTATTTCTGGACAAAATCACTGCTTCAACTTTTTGCTTCTTATGAGTTATGTAAATGATAAATTAAAGTGCTGTATATATACATCCTGAACACCTGAATGATGATGCCCTTTTGTGAAAACTTCACCTCCATCATACAGTATTTCTAGTTCATAGGCTATTGAAGTAACATGCTGTCTGTTTTGTTTTCACAGCTACTTTTTTTATATTTTTATTATTATTATAAATTCTTTTTATTAAAGTTTTTGTGATACAGAACATAGGCATAAACACGCACAGAGCTCAATACATTAAATAACAAAGAAGAAATTAAACAAAAAAACCCAATAGAAGAACACAGCTACTTTTTAACTGTCAGACCAACAGACGAGCGGTGATTTCATGTTTCTTGAAGCTTCTTGCCAGTCTGATTCCCTACACAAGTCCCCCTATTGTCAATTTTCCTGTTTTAGTTAATATCCAGAGGTGGTCAGAGAAGGGAAACTATATATATATTTTTTTATTATTGTAGTTTATAATTTTTGAGGTTTGATGCTGCTTCATTTTCTATGCCATTGTGGTAATTACATCCCTGAAAAGTTGATTATGTTGAGCATACAGGCACATAAATCCTTGGTTATTAATCTGCTATATTATTTCACACTAAAATGACATCAAGTAAATCCACATGTGATATTAGTTGATTATTTAGAGGAAAATGTTTTAAGTGTTTTTACTGTTTGGAATGTTTGCTTTTGCAACTTCATTATGTGAATGACAGGTGTGTCCTGACTATGTGTGAATTGTCACGTTTATCTGTGCCATGTTCCTGTGTTGGGTTTTCCCCTCTGTCCAAGGTGCTCGACTTCCAGCCAATTGCAGGTCGCAGGCCTGCAGCCAATCGATTCTCTGCTTCTCCCTTATAGAGACAACACACCGGTTGCTTGGCTTTCAAGCAACATTTCAGTCCAGGCTGAACCGCCTGTGTTTAGCTTCATGCTTTCTGTGTACCTCAAGTGCTTCCTAGTTGCTTTATGCATCCCGTGAATGTCCTGTGCTTTCTGAGGTTGCTTTGTGCATCCTGAGATACCCCTGTATTTTCTGCATACCCAGTGTGAACCTGCGTTTACCCACTAGAGACTTTCTGTGTCTTCCCTGCCCATTTTAGGCAAAAATAAATACATGAATTAATAAAAAACCGGACCGGAAAACGGCAAAAACACATCAAAACATACTGCACTGCATGTGCAGAAACTCATGCAGATCTGGTCTGCATTTGGTGTGAACAAGCCCGGAAAGTGATGCAATTGTTTCATGGGTATCTGCATGCCTTTGATAGATCATGGAGTAAAGAAGTGTGAAAATAAACAAACAGTTGCTTTTTCTATAAAGTTATTCTAAAATGGCTCGGACAGATTTGTTGGTACCTCTAAAAAAAGATTATAAATAATTGGATCATAGCGATATTTCACACTAACTGGTTTCTGTAATAAGTATCACGCATTGATATCTTGTAATATATTATCGAATAGTCTTCTTATGTAAATGCAGAAAAGTTGTCACTCTGCTGTTATGGCCACAAGTGGAAAATGGACCTCAGACTAAATATTGTGAATGGAATGAAGGAATAACTTCTAAAGAGATACAAGCTGAACTCCAGGCTGAAGGTACATCAGTGTCTGATTGCACCATCCTTGGTTTTTTTGAGCAACTTTAGGCTCAAAGGAAGAAGACACAGCAGAACTTCTAAACAGACTCCCGGCGGCAAAAGTCACCGGGAGTCTGTTTAAACAGCCCCGATGCTGGCGACGTACACTGTACGTCATCAGTCACGAAGGGGTTAAAAGTAAAACATTAAAAAGCCAGACTGCAGTTTGCTAAAATGCATATTGACAAGCCACAATGCTTATTGGAGAATGTCCTTAGGAAAGATGAGATAAGTACTGTAAAACAGAGGGGGATTGGTTGTGTTATGGGGGCACTATTCCTACGTCGGGCATGGGATGCCTTGAATCTGCAGGTCACAATGAAATCTCAAGACTATCAAAAAATTCTGGAGCAAAACGTACTGCCCAGGGTCAGAAACCTGTTTCTCTGTTGCAGGTCATGGGTCTTCCAACAGACTAATGACCAAAAAAGAAACACAGCTAAAAGCACCCAAGAATGGCTAAGTGCAACATTTTTGACTATTCTAAATGTGTCTTCTATAAGCTCTGATCTGAAGCCTATTGAACATCTATAGAAATAGCTGAAAAATGTGGTCTGGAGAAGGTATCCTTCAAACGAGCTGGAGAAGTTTACTAAAGAAGAATGTGCCAAACTACAAAAGTCTAATTGTGACCTATAGAATTGCAGTGATTGCTTCTAAAGCTTGTGCAACAAAATATAAAGGGTCCCATAATTTTGTCCATGCCATTTTCATCTGTTTTATTTAAAAACATATTCAGTTGAATCAAGAGCAAAAGTGGTATTTTATTAAATATGGAATAAACAATGATGGATGCCTATTAAGTTGGACAGTCAAGTTTTTTCAGTAAAAAGTGTGGATTTCTTTTTTTTGGGGAAAAAAAAGTAGCAACAAATTTGTGTATTTGCCACAGCGCCAGTCTTAGGCCTTGTTCACACCTGTGCGTATTTCATAAGCGCGTGTGACGCGTGTTTTCTTCCCGTTTTATATTTTGGACCGTTTTGTAGAGCGTTCGTCGAGCGTAGAACGCGCTACAAAACGGTCAGGTGTGAACGGGGCCTGAAAGCCAGGCAGCTAGAATTTTCAGGAGGAGACTTAAGCAAAAGTGGCTTTTGTTTCTTTAATGATGGATTTCCTTTAAAAACATTCCCTGGCTGGTTAAGGGGACCTTTTTTTAAAAACATTCATGCACATTCCTTTGAGTTCTAGAGGTGCTTGGTTCCTAGCAACATAAGGCATCTTGCAACAAAGCTTGATGTCTTTGGAGGCCTTTTGATAATATCATGATATAGTTGAGTGAGTAAATAGACTGCAATCTGGTCATTTCTGGCAATGTCTTGCATTTTTTTCATCACCACTCCAGTAGGTTCATGTAAATGTACGTCATCTGCTGGAAGTGGTTATACCAAGAACACGGCTGTTGTTGCAACCGTGTTCTTGGTATCGTTTTCAACGGCAGATGATTGCTGTCTATGTACAAGTGATCCAGCACCTGTACAGGCGCCGGATCGCTTGTCCAATTCATAGTGTCACTGTGTAAGATTTTATCCTACGAATTTGAAGACCTAAATTCCTTAGTCATTTTTTTTAGACTACAATGGAAAATTGTAGATTATCATTTTAAATGTTTCCTTACTATTTTGGGATATAGTGGGTTATTTTCTGTCTGTTTTTTAAATGAGCCCTAAAATGTGGTTATTATAATCTTTGAACAGCTGATAAGTACAGGTAATGCATTCTTTTGAGAAGGTGACAGTTTTTGTTATGGACTTCATTATATGCAATTAAAAATGTTGTATATTTCAGGTTTTTACCTCGGGATGCACTGCTACCGTTTTTTCAGTATCGACTAAGGGCTTGTTCACACCAAATGCAGACCAGAACTGCATGAATTTCTGCACATGCAGTGCTTTTTGATGTGTTCCGGGCCGTGTTTTTTTTTTTTTAGTTAAAAATATCCATCAGTGTGTTCCAGGGCGTTTGCATGTGTTTTTGATGCGTTTGCATGCGCTCCAGAGCAGAAAAAATAGGGCATGATGCAGTTTTCCACATGCTCTGGAACTGAACGTTCTATTGTGAACTAGAGTCCAAAATACCATTGGAATACATTGGATCCGTTCTGTAACTGCTCTGCTCTGCATCTGGAACGCGTTTGGTGTGAACTAGCCCTTAGAGCAGCGGTTCTCAACCTGTGGGTAGCAACCCAAAAGTGGGTCGCAACTCACTGTTGAGGGGGTCGCAGCATCCACTTCTGCTGCACTAGGTGAGAGGCTCCTCAGCCTCCTCCTAGCGCAGCAGTGTCAGTCAACGGGAGGACAGCAGAGGCTGTGAATATAAAAGTGCCGCTATACACACTTTATAGCCGCTGCAGCGACATCTAGTGGCTGGGGAGTGTGTACAGCAGGGCTTTTCTATTCACAGCCGCTGCTGTCTTCCTGCCTCTCATACAATGTGAGCTCTGCAAGAGGCGGGCGTCTAAGCAGTGCTGGGGGTGAGAAGGCTGCATGGAGACAGAGCAGGTAGCAGGGGCGGGGAGGGCTTGTATTCTTGTGAGTGTGCTTCTTTTTTTAGTCCAAAGTCCAGCACCATACTAATTCTGGAGTCCAGCGCCTTACTAATTCTGGAGTCCAGCTCTCCATTGTTGGTCCCCACAACTTGGCAAATGTTACCAAGGGGTCCCAGCCCTAGAAAGGTTGAGAATCACTGCCTCAGAGTACCAATATTTTCCCCCCGGTATTTTCAGATTCCGAATACGATACCGGAAAACCCAATAATGAAGTCTACTACCTGATTAGCCTAGAAGACGGATCCATGCTCCCTTGTCACTAGGTGATGAAGAAGCATGGAGCCAGCTTCCCGACCAATCAGGGAGCTGGGCGGCGAGTCATTACATGGTGCCCGACTTCCTAATTGGCAGGAAGCATGGAGCCGGCTTCCCGGCCAATCAGGAAGCCGGGGATTAGTCATTGCCTGCCCCTGGCTTCCTGATTTGGCTGGGGAGCTGGCTTCCCAGCCAATCAGGAAGCCAGGCGGCGCATAATGACTCGCTGCCCAGCTTCATGATACCTGAAGTTCCAATATTAGGATAAGTATCAGGAGCATTTGGGCGAGTATGAGTACTCAACCAAATAGTTGGTATTGGCACCGATACTAGTAAGTATCAGTATCGGTGCATCCCTGTTTTTAACCATGTGACTTGTACTATGTAGGCAAAACTATTTGTTGATGAGAGAGGAGGTACTGGTGCATTTTTGATCAAAGACTAACGGGGTTGGCGTTCCCTATTTACCTATTTTATATGTCCAGAAGGTTTGCATTGGACATGGGCAAGTACTTTCTCTTTGCAGGCTTGGGAATTATTCAAAATGGTTCCCTTTTTATGGGATACTTTTAACTACTTCTTGCTGCAATGTGAAGCTTGTCCAGTCTCCACAACAGAAGAATGACCTAAAGGATTTACTATTTTTTCTTGATTGGATACATTCTTTAACTTTTTTGCTCTAAAATCAATCATATAGTGACTATTAATATTGTGTGTATAATTCCTATATTAGTCTCCTTGCTATATAATTAGGATTTAATTTCTATAGATTGCGTCAGTGTGAAAATATTACATTGTAAGGATTTCTTGGTGATACTAGACTGCTAAGTGAAAGGAAGGGGTTAAGTAGTTTGTCCTCCTCCCTCAGTGTAAAAGGGCATCCACTGAATTGTCTGTTATCTCAACACCTTGAGGAGGCTTGTATTTACATTGAAAAAGGTTGTTGGCTAGATACTTTAGGCCTCCTATATATGTCTATGATCAGCTATGAAGGAAAGAACAATGTAAGTGGGACAGCATTGTATTCTCTCTGGATGAGATGGCTTCTTATGGAATCTGTGATCACTGGGTTCAGATTGCACAAACTGCACATGGCTCCCTTGTGTTGGCTTTCTATTGATGGCTTTTTTTTAGACGAGCCTCCCTTACATATTGTAAGTGCCTTACGTGTTTCTTTACACTGAAATCTATGGCACCACTAATAACATTCATCTTTTCTGCTGCATCAAATATCTTACATATTTTTCTACTTCACATGAGACGCAAGAGCAGAATTACTGTTTTTCCTTTCTTCCTCTAATCCCACCTGTAAATTAAGTCTGTACTCTATTGTTTACTGTATTGTGATTTCACTTGGCAGTTCCTCATAAGTCACAAGAAGTGTTCAATTTCACATTGTTATTCTATATTGTTTATCTTTGTGAATTACCAGGAGGACCCAGCTCCTCTACTGCTCTTTTAGAGTACATTTTACTTGTAACTACTAGGGATGTCCCGATACCACTTTTTCAGGACCAAGTACAAGTACTTCTCCTCATGTACTTGCCGATACCAATTACCGATACTTTTTCTTAAAGGGACAGGTTAAATTTTGAAACTATACAGACTAATGATTTTAGGCCAATTTCTTTATGATTTATGAAGAACTTTAATTTAAGACTGTTTTAGAACAATAAAACATGAAACTACAAATCCGAGCATGCATCTGCCTCTGGGATCATTTAACCAAGTGCTCCCCAACCTTTTTATCGCCGCGGACCGGTCAACGTTTGATAATTTTACCGTGGCCCGCTGAGGGGGGGACGTTGATTGTTTATATTTTAGATTGTTTTGATTTAATAATTTTAATTTAATTGTATTTAAAAATGCCTTCAAAATAAAATACAGTTACACCAAAAAATGAAAGCGTTGGAATTCTTCACCTATTCCACCCCCGAAAAACTGGGCGAGATTACGTTAAAATGTGTGACCACGTCACTGGTCACACATTCTAACGTAGTCTCAAACTTTGATAGATCACATGCCTACCTGTAATCATTTAATCAGAGAAATAGATTATAATAGGGAACATTACAGTGTAATATTCCCCATTATAATCCATTTGTCTAATTACATAAAATAGCAGTACACAACAGAGGAATAGATTATAATAGGGAACATTACAGTGCAATATTCCCCATTATAATCCACGTCTAATGACATGATGTAAGATACCCCCCGCTCAGACTCACCCTTCCAGGAGCAGCAGCCATGTGTCGATGTGTGCACTCACTGCGGGGGGCGGGGCGTGTGACACACACACGTCTCCTGTGACTCACCTCCCCTCCTGCCGCCTGTTACTATAGACGCGGCCGGGAGGGGAGGTGAGTCACAGGACCCGCCCCCTCACTGTGAAGCCCGTCGGCAGTGCGGGGCCCCGGTGTTCGAACACCGGGACCGTGCACTGCCATATATATTGCATGACCGGACCGCACTGAGACTGTGCGGCCCGGTACCATTTGATCCGTGTACTGATCCGTGTACCGGTCCGCGGACCGGGGGTTGGGGAACACTGATTTAACCTATTCATGTTAGCAGGGGAGAATTGTAACTATTACTGCAGTATACTGGAAGTGTGTACTATGGATCATTTAACCTGGTACACACTTCCAGTAGCAGTCATAGAGTTACAATGCTCCCCTGCTAACATGAATAGGTTAAATGATCCATAGTATGACTACATGTTATGTACATATTATGTACTATGGATCATGATTTAACCTATTCATGTTAGCAGGGGAGACTTGTAAATCTATTGCTGTAGCGTAGTGGAGGTGTGTGCTGTATATATGTACTTCATATACAGTACACACTTCCAGTACCCTGTAGCAATAGATTTACAGCCAGCCCTGACCCAGCTTCCCTCACTCACATTTCACTCTGATCCCTGTTGCCTCATGCGGTGCCTCTCGTAGTCGGCGCTGGGCAGGATTGCTGCATTGCGTCTTGGTGCTCAGCTTGTGGGTGGCGCTCCCAATTCTGCCCTGCTAACATGAATAGGTTAAATCACGATCCATAGTACATATACAGTACACACGTCCAATACACTGCAGTCTGCAGCAATAGAATTACCATTCTCCCCTGCTAACAATAACTACATATTGTACTATTATGTACTATGGATCATTTAACCTATTCATATTATCAGGGGAGAATTGTAAATGTATTGCTGCAGTGTACTGGACGTGTGTAACGCACATGTACTATGTACTACATATAGAGTACACTGCAGCAATAGATTTACAATTCTCCCCTGCTAACATGAATGGGTTAAATGATCCGTAGTACATCTACATGTTATGTACTATGGATCATTTAATCCATTCATATTAGCAGGGGATAATTATGAATCTATTGTGCGGGAGAGCCACGGCGAGTCAGCGCTGGTCAGGTGGGAGGAGCTGCAGGTGGGGGTCCTAATTTAGCTGGCCGGCGACTGCCCAGAGGTGCTGCGCGTGTCGGGA